>NC_092248.1:7064202-7069202 GCF_036320965.1 Panulirus ornatus | reverse complement strand
AGAGCCTTCACTTCGCCGTGAGGAGATATATGCACAATAAGTGGTGACTGTGAATATATATATATATATATATATATATATATATATATATATATATATATATATATATATATATATATATATATATATTATTATTTTTCATTTCTTATTATACTTTGTCGCTGTCTCCCGCGTTTGCGAGGTAGCGCAAGGAAACAGACGAAAGAGAGAGAGAGAGAGAGAGAGAGAGAGAGAGAGAGAGAGAGAGAGAGAGAGAGAGAGAGAGAGAGAGAGAACCATCCTCACATTAGCCACCAATAAGGTGGCAAAATCTCAGGGTCCAGAGATGGCCAATACCGTCCATAGAGGGCCCCTCCTTTACTCCCCCTCCCTCACCACCGACTTATACACCCACCTCCCCATCCCTACACCCACCTTCCCACAACCGCCACCATCCCATCCCCACCTCCCTCCCTTTAGCGGTGGCAGCGCGCCAAAAACCACCCCTGGACCACCCGGACACCCAGGCCCATCATCTGCATATAAGCCAATCTACTATTACTGACATCACCGGACATTACGACCGTCGAATGCGCCCTTGACGACCCCCTCCTCCCCCCTCTTCTCCCCCTCTTCGTCTCTCTCTCTCTCTCTCTCTCTCTCTCTCTCTCTCTCTCTCTCTCTCTCTCTCTCTCTCTCTCTCTCTCTCACACACACAAGGGGGGTTGGTTAGTTGGTTGGTTGGAGAGAGGGGAGAGAGAGAGGAGGAGGGGGGAAGGGGGGGATGGCGAGGGGTTTAAATCACACATCTCCTATGATCCAATGGCCTTTAATGAGCGTACTTACCGGAGCGCAGGCTACTTTAAAAAGGGGAGGGGGGGAGAGGGGGGGATCCGTCCATACCTTATAATCTCACGGCTCATTACACGTTCGTTGTAGAGATGGTATCTGGCTGCAGAGCCGGCCTGCACACACACACACACACACACACACACACACACACACACACACACACACACACAGGGGGCAATAACTCTCGAAGACTTCCCTATTTTTGCCCTTACACGCACCGGTCGCCTCCTTGGTTCGTGTCTGGACTACATTTACGAAACGGTGTTGGTTGGGTAACGTCTTCCCGGCCAGCGTGTGTGTGTGTGTGTGTGTGTGTGTGTGTGTGTGTGTGTGTGTGTGTGTGTGTGTGTGTTAGTAACCCAAAGCCTGGCTCCTCCTAGAGACTGTCTCCTCCTCATTCCCCTCTCCAGCAAAATCATCCTAAGGTATATTTCTCTCCTGTATTCAGCCTTCGCCTTCACCGACCTCCTCCTCCCCCACGGTCGCTGGGTCGGCCACACACACAGACACACACACACACACACACACACAAGGACGTTCAAGAAGCTACGCTCAGAAGGGCCGGACTTGAGTTTGTGATGTTATGTGAAGGCATCTCAACTCTCTCTCTCTCTCTCTCTCTCTCTCTCTCTCTCTCTCTCTCTCTCTCTCTCTCTCTCTCTCTCTTTCTCTCTCTCTCTCTCTCTCTCTCTCTCTCTCTCTCTCTCTCTCTGGGAAGGTTCAAGGGCCAGACAGTGAGTGATTTCAGAAGCCTCTCTCACTTTACCACACTAATCAATGGGGAATGGAGTTATACATACAAATGTACTCTTCATCTCTGATGATTCTTACTCAATAATCCTTTCGACATCATGAATTATATCCCCCCCCCCCCCAGTGGTGACCATCTCTCAAGATAACTCAATAATTTGGCATCATGAATTATTCCCCCAGTGGTGACCATCCCTCAAGATTATTCAATAATCATCTGACATCATGAACTGAAGATTATCCGATAATCTTCTGACATCATGAATTATCCACCAGTGAGTGAACTCATCACTCACAGCATTCGCACTTCGATAAAGAGAATAAAAACGTCTTACCATCATATTCCTGGAATTTCGCTACGACCCAAAATTCGACTGCTATCACCTGGATTGCACATTCTTACCGTCTTTTTCTTCTTCTTCTTTTCTTATAACTGGGAATCGACGAGGAAGTTAATGACAAAGAGAGAAAATGGATGGCGTGATTGTCCAATTCCTTCTTCTTCTTCTTCCTCCTGCTCTTCCCCCAACTCAGTATAAGTTCTTCCCCCCAGCTCAATATCATTTCTCCCCACCCCAGCTCAATATCATTTCTCCCTCCCCCCAGCTCAATATTCAGTCAATGTACCTAGGTCTGGGACGCGGGAGGCAAGAACCTACATATATGTCTTTCTTACCCGTTGGCCGGCGGGGACGGGTTCTGAGGAAGATAAATTTAAGGCGCTGGGATTGCTTTGGAGGGTTGTTAAGAGTGGTGAGTTGTGCGATGGGATCTGGGAGGGAGAGAGAGAGAGAGAGAGAGAGAGAGAGAGAGAGAGAGAGAGAGAGAGAGAGAGAGAGAGAGAGAGAGGCAGCGACGGAAACTGATAAGAGTGGTGAGGGCTTCTCCACCCGCAGCAGCTGCGACGCGCCCCACCGTCAGGCCACCGTCTCTACATGAGACACAAACCCGATGCCGTGGCAGCTTACCCCCCCTCGCCTACGTCGGGACGACTGGATACACAGGGCAGCAGCGGGCCAATCAGCGGAGGAGGAGGAGGAGGAAGAGGAGGAGGAGGAGGAGGAGGAGGAGGAGGAGGAGGAGGAGGAAGAGGAGGAGGAGGAGGAAGAAGAGGAGGAAGAAGAGGAGGAGGAGGAGGAGGAGGAGGAGGTTGATGAGCTGTCCCGGTACCCAACGGAAGACAAGAATCTAACATCTAATTCTCTCTTTACCTCGTGTGTGTGTGTGTGTGTGTGTGTGTGTCAGGACGGACCACCACGGGACGCGCCAGCGAGCGCCGGGAAATTTGACGGGAAACCGCGCGTGATCCAAACCCCCGTCGTACGGCCGGAGATGGCGAGTCGTGACGGGGGAGATACGTCAGAGCTGGGCGGATGACGCAAGGGAAGCGATCATTGTGCCGTCACACACACACACACACACAGACACAGACACAGACACACACACACACACACACACACACAGACACACAGACACGCACATACACACACACACAACGCTGTCATCCACTGCGGAGCCTGTCAGAAAGAGGGGGAGGGAGGGTGATGGGAGGAGGGGGAGATAAAACCACAATGGTTACATTAAAAGGAAAACGGAAGGAGGCTCAAGTGACTGGGTCTGTCCATGCTGGACGGACAGGCGTGTGTGTGTGTGTGTGTGTGTGTGTGTGTGTGTGTGTGTGTGTGTGTGTGTGTGTGTGTGTGTGTCGCATATGACGTATCATTGTGACGTCGCTCTGGTCACCTAGGTCGTTTGTTACACCCGTCAACGTATCTTAACTATCGTTTTAATGTGTGTACACAGGGTACACAAGACTCTCTGGATGTCTTCACAGGGTATACAGGAATCCCCGGGTGTGTAGACAGAGTATACAAGACTCCCTAGATGTGTACACAGGGTATACAAGACTCCCTAGATGTGTACACAGGGTATACAAGACTCCTTAGGGTGTGTACACCCTGGGACCTGGCACTGAGCCTCTCGTCTCTACACAGGGCAGTAGGACCACCGTCCCGCCTTGGTGGGTGTAACACAGGAGGAATTGGAATCGTATTACGTATGCGAGGCGGGAGGGCCGGGCGTGGGCGTGGGCGTGGTACGTCCTGGTGCTCCGTGAATTTATGACTCCTCAACCCACCGCTCGCCCGGGGGTGTTACTCTCTCTCTCTCTCTCTCTCTCTCTCTCTCTCTCTCTCTCTCTCTCTCTCTCTCTCTCTCTCCCACCTGCGCTACGCCCCGTGTGTTGAAAGATTGTCGCCTCTTTTACCTGATTATTCTTGGAGTCTCGCGTCGACCTTTCATAGGGTTGGAGGAAGTGGGTGACACACACACACACACACACACACACACACACACGATGGTACGACCCAGGACCGAAACGCATTCGCGTCACGCACTGAAGATACCGAAACGCAACGCACTCATTTAAGCCCCCCGTATACCTGAAGTGTTGACTTGAGTTTTGTTACGCCTTTTTAAAAGACTTAAGAGTCTGCCTTTTTTCCCCCTGCCTCTCTGGCGCCTCCACTGCGAGAGATCTAACACGCAAAACTTGAATCATGATTCATACATTGCTCTCCGGCAATAAGACATACTAATTGTTGCTTAACCAACCCATCCCCTCTCCCTCTCTCTCTCCCTCTCCCTGATCACCCCTATCGCTCAATCACACCATCAGGGATAATGATATAATTACGGTACTCGGGGAGCGTGCGAGAAATACGAGTGTGAGGTGAGGGAGGGAGCGGGGTGGTAAGAGAAGATAAAATACTACAGCCAGCTAGCTAGCCTACAGCCGCATCCGACGCCGAGCGATGCTTATGGAACTGGACATCCCCTCCAAGGGTTAACCCGGCCAGTCCCCCCCTCCCCCTAGCGAACTCCGTGACCTGCTGTGGCCCCGGGCGCCTGTAACAACATGCGATCCAGAACGCGACTCATCGTGATCGAAGTCCACGAGTGCGACGCAGCCCTTCTGGTATGCGACGACTTCATCAGCATACGAACGTCGTATACTTCAGCATACATCAAGATAACTAGGTTCCTCAAACACTGGCGGAGGGGGAGGAAAAAAAAATATGTTTAAATATATATATATTTATCTCGAGCCAAAACATTGTAACTAATAATGATCCCCCGGACAAAAATGTTTTCCTCTCTGTTGCTTTGCAATATCTTCCAGAGGAATGCTTGTCCCCGACCTTATCTCTCATCTGCCTTCATTTATAATGACTCTCTCTCTCTCTCTCTCTCTCTCTCTCTCTCTCTCTCTCTCTCTCTCTCTCTCTCTCTCTCTCTCTCACGACGCTGCTCCCCGCTCAACAGCTTCTGCAACCCACTGCCGTCGAAAAGCGCGGGGTGTCCCCCGACGATTCTTGTCTGGGAAGGTCTGCTACCCGTCTGCTTATTCTGTCGGGAAT
>NC_092248.1:7006702-7056702 GCF_036320965.1 Panulirus ornatus | reverse complement strand
GAATATTTCTTCATCTCGAGACCGTGATGTGGGACTACGTCATTCCGTTATTCAAATTACCGTGAAGGCTTTCCCGGCGAGAGGTCTTGTCTCTCCAGCGGGTGATGAAAAAAGGGGGCTAAACCCTCTTAAAATGAGCTTCCATATACCTTCTAAAGTAGACGGACAACGGGGCGTAGCACAGCGCGATTCCCAGCGTATCATAAAGAAGCGAATTGTAGGAAAAGAAAAAGAAAAAAAAAAAAAAACGCACGAGAGAATTCCCTCCCCTTTTCTTTTTAAAAACGCTGCCAAATAACGGGTTGACTTTTTTTTTTCAGCGTTACCGGGGCGGTAGACCGGGGTGTGGGGTTGGGTGGGGCGGAGGGGTTAATACGAGCTCCAGGACGACAATCCCTCACTGCTTCATCACTGGGTTTGTTGACGACCAAAAGCGAGTCATTTTCCTCATCAGTAAAAGCAATTTTCTGTTACCTCAGACGAACCAGTCTACTGTATATCTTCTCTCGCCCTTCTTTACCCCAAAACCTTCGTGTCCAAAAAAAAATCTACATTATTATCTCAATAAAACAAAAAAAAAAAAAAGGTTTCGACTGTCTCGTCTTCATCCGAAGCGCAAGCAACACCCAAATCATCACCCGGATCGTATTTCGGGAACTGGTGCATTCCAGTGGACGCCACCGCGCTGCTCAGGCGTTGCTCAGGAACCTTCCGCCACGCAACAAGTTCCGCTTCTTCACCGGCTGTCGTCTAAGCTTTGGCCACCATCTCTGGGGGGAAGCAAGTGTTGGTGAGAAACGTGAGAAGAATTTGGCTAAATAAGAAAGGACGGCATGAGTGTAAAACTGCCTCAGACGACGACCTGCAGTTTTCAAGTAACGAAACCGGAGGCGGGTGATCCGCGGCCGACAACAATGGAGGTGACCCAACGGTTTTCAGGAGGTGGCCAGCGGGAAGGAAAAGAGGAAGAGGAGGAGGAGGCTACAGCTAGTGAAGCAAAGTGAAGGAAAGTGATAGTGAAAAGTGATAGTGGTCAAGAAAAACGACAAGAAGAAGAAGAAGAAGAAGAAGAAAAAAAAAACGCCGACAAAGAAGAAGCCGGTAAGAAGAATTCAACTGGGACCCGAACGTAGCAGCCGGCAGGAGGAACGTATCCTGGTGGCAGAACCACCGTGACGAGCAGCTACCCGGCAGGAGGAAACAGCTCGGGTAGGAGGAGGAGGCTATAGAACTTTCCAAGTAATTTTACGTATGGCATTCTGTGAGCGGCTGCTGTGGGCTTGCTAAGCCGGGAAGGCAGCATGGAAAAAAAGAGAGAAAGAAGTTTGAGTCTCTACTGTTTACTTAAAGAAGGTCGTAATAATTCCTATCTTGTGGGACGAAGCAGTGCATTTCCTGACGACGACAAGAGTTTGAGGAGGTGATGTTAACGACAACCCCAAGACGCAGAACGACACACCAAGGTGACTGTATTCATGTATCCGGCTATACTGGATCCGGATTTCCTTCTTGATGGTGCACGATTCGTGAGGGCAAAACGACACGAACGTCCGAGGTGAAAAGAACGAACCGATTGGCAGCCTTGACGAAGAAGGGAGACGTTACGGAGAAGATATTCAACTCGGGAATAAGGTAAGTTGTCAAGTTCACTGAACCGCTCGTTTTGTGTTATAAGTGCAATAGGTGGGGGGGCCATATGGCCTGGAAATGCCAAAAGTCAATATCGTTGCCGTTACTGTGGAAAAAATACGAGCATAATTCATTGGAATGTGAAATCAAAATCATGTCTGGGCAACGTGTTGCGCAGTCCTGTTTCTATTGTGGCGGTGTGCATCATGCACGTTCACCAATTTGCAGGAGGAGACCACAGGTGCCCGGCGCCCGGTGGCAGACCATGGAAGGAAGGAAGAACAGCAGCATCGGCGGGAGAGGAAGGATGGACAAGGAGTTACAGAAAAGACAACGTCACCTTCCACTGAGAACGTGCGGGAGGACAGAATGACGCGTTGGAGGTGGCACGACATGATGCAAGGGCTGCACCGAAAACCACTCCAGAAGGTAAGGTAAAAATTTGACCCAACTCAGTGATGTGTTACGTTGTAGTAGTTTAGCTCTGGCAAGACATTCAAGGCAATTAGGGAAAAACGCAGTGGACAATCGGAATGTTAACTGCTGATCTGTGTAAACATAGGAAGGAAGATTTGGGGGGTGAAAAAGAGATGAGAAGGCTGAAAATAATAGTGATAAACACTGACCCCAACCATCCTGGCTCTGGGGGAGCGGAAATGTGGACATAAGGAAGGTTATAACCCGCAGGTGTATTACACGATCAGGTATCAACACGAGTGGAAGACGCGATGGAACAATTCGTGAATGGGAGGGAGTAAGGTTTAGTCTCGGTTGTAAATAGGGGGAAAATGGAAGACCATAAATGAAGTATCCTTTCACGGAACGTCGATAGCTTACGTACTAGGGCCACAGAGGTGCATGCGTGTGCGCTGTTGTACTCAAGGTGGATGTTATAACTTCACAGGAAACGGGCATAGAGAATGGTGGTGCAATGAATTTACGTGATTATCAGTGTTTCTGTTTACCAGCTGATAAATAATACAAGAGGACTGTTGACTTTGAGGTTTAGAAAAATGGGCCGGTTGAATTGGGTGTTAGTTAACAAGCAGAATGGGGTTGAAAGTTTGTGTTAAAGTCTACCTCCGAGGGATATCTATATGTACTGTTAATATCTATATACATCCTCAAAGTCTGGATAGTAATGATATGCCACAATGTTTATTCACTAATGGCTGTGTGTGTGTTTGTGTGTCTTGGTTGGAGATGTCAATGCAAGACGTGAAGTCGTGGGTGTTGTAGGACCGAGCGATGTTAATGGTAGAAGAAGATTACGCTCTTTTAAGGGAGTTTGATGATGTTAGAATACTGGGTAACGATGAGCATGTAGAACCATATACACGTTGAGGAAGATTGGACTAGGTGGTACTCCTCAACACAGGTGGAGTGAGGGCGAGTGCTGAGATACATGGGGGCTTTTGCTCAGTGATCTCTCTGCATTACGAGTCATTGTTTGTTGGATGACATAAAAGGAGGAAGTGATCGCTACTGTACAGGGCTGGTATGCAGGCTATGAACCAAGAGATGTTTATAGGCTATTTTTTTTTATGATTTATCACATATTGATTCTGTGCCGATCAGAAATTGTAGGTATGGAGAAATGAAGCATGGGAAACAACGTGTATTTCAAAGACAAGTTAGTAAAGGGCTGGAGTAACCTACTTAGAAAGGCTCATAAAGATTGGGGTCTGGGGTATAGATATCATTGGCACTTAAAAAGTGGAGGGACTTGGTCGACCCTGTGAACTTTGAAAATAATTTCAGCCATACAGATGCAATGAAATTAGTAGTAGTTTGAAAGAACGAGTTTGTTGGGTGATTAATGATGGTGTGATTAATAAGATTCTTGCACAGTACATAAAGATAACGGCACCAAAGGTTGTTAACAATTGTAGTGAGTTCAGGGGTTTTAAAATGAGGGCCATCGTTTGTTTTCTTTACACTGTACATATCTTTTACAAAAGCTATGATTTCTGTAAATATTATATATATATATATATATATATATATATATATATATATATATATATATATATATATATATATATAGTGATGGGTGATTTGAATGCAAAGGTGAATAATGTGGCAGTTGAGGGAATAATTGGTATACATGGGGTGTTCAGTGTTGTAAATGGAAATGGTGAAGAGCTTGTAGATTTATGTGCTGAAAAAGGACTGGTGATTGGGAATACCTGGTTTAAAAAGCGAGATATACATAAGTATACGTATGTAAGTAGGAGAGATGGCCAGAGAGCGTTATTGGATTACGTGTTAATTGACAGGCGCGCGAAAGAGAGACTTTTGGATGTTAATGTGCTGAGAGGTGCAACTGGAGGGATGTCTGATCATTATCTTGTGGAGGCTAAGGTGAAGATTTGTATGGGTTTTCAGAAAAGAAGAGTGAATGTTGGGGTGAAGAGGGTGGTGAGAGTAAGTGAGCTTGGGAAGTTAGACTTGTGTGAGGAAGTACCAGGAGAGACTGAGTACAGAATGGAAAAAGGTGAGAACAATGGAAGTAAGGGGAGTGGGGGAGGAATGGGATGTATTTAGGGAATCAGTGATGGATTGCGCAAAAGATGCTTGTGGCATCAGAAGCGTGGGAGGTGGGTTGATTAGAAAGGGTAGTGAGTGGTGGGATGAAGAAGTAAGATTATTAGTGAAAGAGAAGAGAGAGTCATTTGGACGATTTTTGCAGGGAAAAAATGCAATTGAGTGGGATATGTATAAAAGAAAGAGACAGGAGGTCAAGAGAAAGTTGCAAGAGGTGAAAAAGAGGGTAAATGAGAGTTGGGGTGAGAGAGTATCATTAAACTTTAGGGAGAATAAAAAGATGTTCTGGAAGGAGGTAAATAAAGTGCGGAAGACAAGGGAGCAAATGGGAACTTCAGTGAAGGGCGTAAATGGGGTGGTGATAACAAGTAGTGGTGATGTGAGAAGGAGATGGAGTGAGTATTTTGAAGGTTTGTTGAATGTGTTTGATGATAGAGTGGTAGATATAGGGTGTTTTGGTCGAGGTGGTGTGCAAAGTGAGAGGGTTAGGGAAAATGATTTGGTAAACATAGAAGAGGTAGTAAAAGCTTTGCGGAAGATGAAAGCCGGCAAGGCAGCAGGTTTGGATGGTATTGCGGTGGAATCTATTAAAAAAGGGGATGACTGTATTGTTGACTGGTTGGTAAGGTTATTTAATGTATGTATGACTCATGGTGAGGTGCCTGAGGATTGGCGGAATGCGTGCATAGTGCCATTGTACAAAGGCAAAGGGGATAAGAGTGAGTGCTCAAATTACAGAGGTATTACAGAAGCTGGTGACGGAGTTTGGTAAAGTGTGTGGAAGAAGAAAGTTAAGAGTAAATGTGAATAAGAGCAAGGTTATTAGGTACAGTAGGGTTGAGGGTCAAGTCAATTGGGAGGTGAGTTTGAATGGTGAAAAACTGGAGGAAGTGAAGTGTTTTAGATATCTGGGAGTGGATCTGTCAGCGGATGGAACCATGGAAGCGGAAGTGGATCATAGGGTGGGGGAGGGGGCGAAAATTTTGGGAGCCTTGAAAAATGTGTGGAAGTCGAGAACATTATCCCGGAAAGCAAAAATGGGTATGTTTGAAGGAATAGTAGTTCCAACAATGTTGTATGGTTGCGAGGCGTGGGCTATGGATAGAGTTGTGCGCAGGAGGATGGATGTGCTGGAAATGAGATGTTTGAGGACAATGTGTGGTGTGAGGTGGTTTGATCGAGTAAGTAACGTAAGGGTAAGAGAGATGTGTGGAAATAAAAAGAGCGTGGTTGAGAGAGCAGAAGAGGGTGTTTTAAAATGGTTTGGGCACATGGAGAGAATGAGTGAGGAAAGATTGACCAAGAGGATATATGTGTCGGAGGTGGAGGGAACGAGGAGAAGAGGGAGACCAAATTGGAGGTGGAAAGATGGAGTGAAAAAGATTTTGTGTGATCGGGGCCTGAACATGCAGGAGGGTGAAAGGAGGGCAAGGAATAGAGTGAATTGGAGCGATGTGGTATACAGGGGTTGACGTGCTGTCAGTGGATTGAATCAAGGCATGTGAAGCGTCCGGGGTAAACCATGGAAAGCTGTGTAGGTATGTATATTTGTGTGTGTGGACGTGTGTATGTACATGTGTATGGGGGGGGTTGGGCCATTTCTTTCGTCTGTTTCCTTGCGCTACCTCGCAAACGCGGGAGACAGCGACAAAGTATAAAAAAAAAAAAAAAAAAGTTTGTTGAGTATTCCTGGTAAATTATATGGGAGGGTATTGACTGAGAGGGTGAAGGCATGTACAGAGCATCAGATTGGGGAAGAGCAGTGTGGTTTCAGAAGTGGTAGAGGATGTGTGGATCAGGTGTTTGCTTTGAAGAATGTATGTGAGAAATACTTAGAAAAGCAAATGGATCTGTATGTGGCATTTATGGATCTGGAGAAGGCATATGATGGAGTTGATAGAGATGCTCTGTGGAAGGTTTTAAGAATATATGGTGTGGGAGGCAAGTTGTTAGAAGCAGTGAAAAGTTTTTATCGAGGATGTAAGGCATGTGTACGTGTAGGAAGAGAGGAAAGTGATTGGTTCTCAGTGAATGTAGGTTTGCGGCAGGGGTGTGCGATGTCTCCATGGTTGTTTAATTTGTTTATGGATGGGGTTGTTAGGGAGGTGAATGCAAGAGTTTTGGAAAGAGGGGCAAGTATGAAGTCTGTTGTGGATGAGAGAGCTTGGGAAGTGAGTCAGTTGTTCGCTGATGATACAGCGCTGGTGGCTGATTCATGTGAGAAACTGCAGAAGCTGGTGACTGAGTTTGGTAAAGTGTGTGAAAGAAGAAAGTTAAGAGTAAATGTGAATAAGAGCAAGGACAGTAGGGTTGAGGGTCAAGTCAATTGGGAGGTAAGTTTGAATGGAGAAAAACTGGAGGAAGTAAAGTGTTTTAGATATCTGGGAGTGGATCTGGCAGTGGATGGAACCATGGAAGCGGAAGTGAATCATAGGGTGGGGGAGGGGGCGAAAATTCTGGGAGCCTTGAAGAATGTGTGGAAGTCGAGAACATTATCTCGGAAAGCAAAAATGGGTATGTTTGAAGGAATAGTGGTTCCAACAATGTTGTATGGTTGCGAGGCGTGGGCTATGGATAGAGTTGTGCGCAGGAGGGTGGATGTGCTGGAAATGAGATGTTTGAGGACAATGTGTGGTGTGAGGTGGTTTGATCGAGTAAGTAACGTAAGGGTAAGAGAGATGTGTGGAAATAAAAAGAGCGTGGTTGAGAGAGCAGAAGAGGGTGTTTTGAAATGGTTTGGGCACATGGAGAGAATGAGTGAGGAAAGATTGACCAAGAGGATATATGTGTCGGAGGTGGAGGGAACGAGGAGAAGTGGGAGACCAAATTGGAGGTGGAAAGATGGAGTGAAAAAGATTTTGTGTGATCGGGGCCTGAACATGCAGGAGGGTGAAAGGAGGGCAAGGAATAGAGTGAATTGGAGCGATGTGGTATACAGGGGTTGACGTGCTGTCAGTGGATTGAATCAGGGCATGTGAAGCGTCTGGGGTGAACCATGGAAAGCTGTGTAGGTATGTATATTTGTGTGTGTGGACGGTGTTATGTACAGTGATGGGGGGGTTGGGCCATTTCTTCGTCTGTTTTCCTTGCGCTACCTCGCAAAAGCGGAGACAGGACAAAGTAAAAAAAAAAAAAAAAAAAAAAGTTTGGTTGAGTATTCCTGTGTAATTATATGGAGGGATTGACTGAGAGGTGAAGGCATGGTACAGACATCCGATTGGGGAAGACAGTGTGGTTCAGAAGTGGTAGAGATGTGTGGATCATGGTGTTTGCTTGAAGAATTATGTGAGAAATACTTAGAAAAGCAAATGATCTGTATGTGGCATTTTATGATCTGGAGAAGGCATATGATGGAGTTGATAGAGATGCTCGTGGAAGGTTAAGAATATATGGTGTGGGAGGCAAGTTGTTAGAAGCAGTGAAAAGTTTTTATCGAGGATGTAAGGCATGTGTACGTGTAGGAAGAGAGGAAAGTGATTGGTTCTCAGTGAATGTAGGTTTGCGGCAGGGGTGTGCGATGTCTCCATGGTTGTTTAATTTGTTTATGGATGGGGTTGTTAGGGAGGTGAATGCAAGAGTTTTGGAAAGAGGGGCAAGTATGAAGTCTGTTGTGGATGAGAGAGCTTGGGAAGTGAGTCAGTTGTTCGCTGATGATACAGCGCTGGTGGCTGATTCATGTGAGAAACTGCAGAAGCTGGTGACTGAGTTTGGTAAAGTGTGTGAAAGAAGAAAGTTAAGAGTAAATGTGAATAAGAGCAAGGTTTAGGTACAGTAGGGTTGAGGGTCAAGTCAATTGGGAGGTAAGTTTGAATGGAGAAAAACTGGAGGAAGTAAAGTGTTTTAGATATCTGGGAGTGGATCTGGCAGTGGATGGAACCATGGAAGCGGAAGTGAATCATAGGGTGGGGGAGGGGGCGAAAATCCTGGGAGCCTTGAAGTATGTCTGGAAGTCGAGAACATTATCTCGGAAAGCAAAAATGGGTATGTTTGAAGGAATAGTGGTTCCAACAATGTTGTATGGTTGCAAGGCGTGGGCTATGGATAGAGTTGTGCGCAGGAGGGTGGATGTGCTGGAAATGAGATGTTTGAGGACAATGTGTGGTGTGAGGTGGTGTGATCGAGTAAGTAATGTAAGGGTAAGAGAGATGTGTGGAAATAAAAAGAGCGTGGTTGAGAGAGCAGAAGAAGGTGTTTTGAAATGGTTTGGGAACATGGAGAGAATGAGTGAGGATAGATTGACCAAGAGGATATATGTGTCGGAGGTGGAGGGAACGAGGAGAAGTGGGAGACCAAAATGGAGGTGGAAAGATGGAATGAAAAAGATTTTGAGTGATCGGGGCCTGAATATGCAGGAGGGTGAAAGGCGCGCGAGGAATAGAGTGAATTTGATCGATGTGGTATACCGGGGTTGACGTGCTGTCAGTGGATTGAATCAGGGCATGTGAAGCGTCTGGGGTGAACCATGGAAAGTTGTGTGGGGCCTGGATGTGGAAAGGGAGCTGTGGTTTCGGGCATTATTGAATGACAGCTAGAGACTGAGTGTGAACGAATGGGGCCTTTGTTGTCTTTTCCTAGCGCTACCTCGCACACATGATGGGGGAGGGGGATGGTATTCCATGTGTGGCGAGGTGGCGATGGGAATGAATAAAGGCAGACTGTGAATTGTGTGCATGGGTATATATGTATGTGTCTGTGTGTGTATATATATGTGTACATTGAGATGTATAGGTATGTATATTTGCGCGTGTGGACGTGTATGTATATACATGTGTATGGGGGTGGGTTGGGCCATTTCTTTTGTCTGTTTCCTTCATATATATATATATATATATATATATATATATATATATATATATATATATATATATATATATATGAAGACGAGTGGGTAGAGGGCCAGCTTTAACACCAACCAGAAAGGAGCTGGACTACCATCCAACCAGAGCATCTCCTGAGCGTGGAATTTGGAAGGGGTCTCGCTGACGTTGTGTGTGTGTGTGTGTGTGTGTGTGTGTGTGTGTGTGTGTGTGAGTTTGTGTGTGTGTGTGTGTACTACGGGGTGGTTAAGGCGACCCCACGTTAGCAACCTCCCGTGAGAATATCTGGCATGACCTTGTGAGAGAGAGAGAGAGAGAGAGAGAGAGAGAGAGAGAGAGAGAGAGAGAGAGAGAGAGAGAGAGAGAGGTGTACTTCCGTCAGCAATAAGCAACGTTTTTAATCAAGTCTTGTGTGGCCGTCCCTAGCTCTCGAGGGGGGAAGCGGGGGGTGCAATGGCAAGAAGACAGGCTGGCCACTGTGGTCAGGCCCTTGTGTGAGGGGGGCGTGCGGGGGGTTGGGGCTTGTCCCCCCCCTCCCAGGGGAGACGAAGGGGTGGGGGGGGGCGGAGGCTACCGGGATAAAAGGAACACAAAGGACGCTTTTAGACCTATTCCATACATCTACATCTACTCTCTCTCTCTCTCTCTCTCTCTCTCTCTCTACAACTCCATTGTGGCTTCCAAGTCCAAAGCCATCTTTCCTCCTCCTCCTCCCTCCTCCTAACTAACTAACTACTCCCTAACTACCCAGTTATATATAGAGGGACAGGGAGAGGAGGGTTAAGGAGTTAGGATGCATCGTGAAGGAGACAAAAGGAGGAAGAGAATCCTACATATACACACGAGGGAAAGGGACAGGATGCCAGTATTGGGGTCCTATAGATTTACCCTGTAGGGATACGAACAATATACTTTTGTTAAGTAACTTGCACGAAGCATTATACTTTTGTAAGTAACTTGCGAAGCATTATACTTTTGTTAAGTAACTAGCACGAAGCATTATATTTTTGTAAGTAACTTACACAATGCATTATACTTTTGTAAGTAACTTGCGAAGCATTATACTTTTGTTAAGTAACTTGCACGAAGCATTATATACTTCTGTAAGTAACTTACACAAAGCATTATACTTCTGTAACTTACACAAAGCATAATACTTTTGTAAATAAGTTGCAAAGCATTAGGTTTTTCTAAGTAACTAACTTCCAAAGCGTTAAACTTTTGTGGGTAACTTGCGAAGCATTATACTCTCGTAAGTTAGCAAAACATAATACTCTCGCAGGTCACTTAACACTTACCACTGGTCAACAACATACACTACAATCTCTCTGGTTCACTTGATAAGCACACGGAGAACCTTAACACTACCCTGGTCTTAATTTTATGTGAGTCTTTTTTTTGAGGAGCGTAAATCCACGGCAAAACTGTAAATTTGAAAATAATGTATCATTTACAGTACATCGATTCTGATCTCATTTTTTTCTTTTTAAATATCAAACTAACGCACAAAGACGTTTTACCACGAAAGAATATCACACACGCACACACACACAGCGGGGGACTGGAAATCCTCCCCTCTCGTTTTTTTTTTTTTTTTATTTTCCAAAGGAAGGAACAGAGAAGGGGTCCGGGTGAGGATGCTTCCTCAGAGGCCTAGTCCTCTGTTCTTAGCGCTACCTCGCTGACGCGGGAAATGGCGAATAGTATGAAAGATATATATATATATATATATATATATATATATATATATATATATATATATATATATATATATATATATATATATATATATATATCACACTAACACATCCACACAACAACACGTCCGGGATAGATGGTCCGTTTCTGGCGAACCCAACGGTGGTCTGTCGGCTGAACTACTATAGCGCCTCCTGCCACACACACACACACACACACACACACACACACACGCAACAGAGACGTTATCTCACGACCATCTCTGAACGCGTTTAAAATAACAAGAGGCGTTCGTGGTCTTTCGGCTCTGGGTGGTTGTAGACGGTTAACGAAGATGACCATACTAATTCATCCCCCCCTGGGTGGTTGTAGACGGTTAACGAAGACGACCATACTAATTCATTCCCCCCTGGGTGGTTGTAGACGGTTAACGAAGACGACCATACTAATTCATCCCCCCCTGGGTGGTTGTAGACGGTTAACGAAGACGACCATACTAATTCATTCCCCCCTGCGGCGTTCGACGGACGTAAACACTCGCAGTAACCAACCGAGCTGGACTGCTGTGTTGTGTGTACTGATACACTGAGAAATATCATACAGCTTCGAAGACTACGTACGTATACATGATTCAGGGGTGGCGCGTACGACAGGTGGCTCTGAGGCGAGCGTCTCTGGGGTAAACTTGTGGAACTTGAGTATCTTTAACTGCCAGTGCCTCTGTC
This sequence comes from Panulirus ornatus, assembly GCF_036320965.1. Lineage (NCBI taxonomy): Eukaryota > Metazoa > Arthropoda > Malacostraca > Decapoda > Palinuridae > Panulirus > Panulirus ornatus. The sequence goes on along the minus strand of NC_092248.1, from coordinate 7,045,286 downwards.
GAGTTAATCAACAAGTGTACTAACCAGGTCAAAAGTTAATGTACAGGTGGACTAACCAATCTAATTACCGTGTTGTTAGGGGTTCGTTCTTAGATCTTATCGACAGGGCAGGAAAAGCAAGCCATATTTTTTTGCACTGTTCGTGACTAATATATATATATATACTGGGGATAGGGGAGAAAGAATACTTCCCACGTATTCCCTGCGTGTCGTAGAAGGCGACTAAAAGGGAAGGGAGCGGGGGGCTGGAAATCCTCCCCTCTCGTTTTTCTTTTTCTTTTTTTTTTCCAAAAGAAGGAAGAGAGAAGGGGGTCAGGTGAGGATATTCCCTCAAAGGCCCAGTCCTCTGTTCTTAACGCTACCTCGCTATCGCGGGAAATGGCGAATAGTATGAAAAAAAAAAAAAAAATATATATATATATATATATATATATATATATATATATATATATATATATATATATTCGAGAGGAAAACGTGGAAAAATCCTAATCCTTAAAAATCCCCTCAAACGAAGACGATCTCTGGCGGGAGTGACATACTTGTGGTGGTGGTGGGGGAGAGGAGGAGGAGGAGTGGGGAAAGGAGGAGGAGGAGGAGGAAGGGAGGGGGGGGAAGAGATTATGCAAATTAAATCCCGCGCAGAATTGCTGTCGGGAATAATAAGAATCACGAAATGTCCAGAGAGAGAGAGAGAGAGAGAGAGAGAGAGAGAGAGAGAGAGAGAGAGAGAGAGAGAGCGTCTGGTTTAACCCAGGACCGGCGACTGTATCAAGAAGATCAAGACGAGGATGGAATCCCGGGACAACCGAAAAATATAAGATATAAATACGCGTGGTCTCAAGGGCGAGGTGTGGGAAGGGGAGGAGGAGGAGGAGGAGGAGGAGAAAGAGATGGCTTACAGTAATATTTCTTCCCAGCTGACAGACGACCAGCTCATCCAACAGAGCCAACACCTTACAGAAACATTTGCTCTTTTTTTTTTTTTCTTGAAGAAAAAGAATTGGGGGGAAATATTGGCTTTTACATCGTTAAATATACGTGTTTATATACACCTTATTATTCACCAAGTCTTGTAAACCAGAATACATCTCTGGAATGATGAAGGCTACAATGGTCTTCGACTGGGTCCTCGTCTCTTCCATCTCCTGTCTCTTCCTTCACCTCTTTCCTTCTGTCTCTTTATTATCCTCCTCCTCCTCTTCATCTCCTCACAGACAGAACTTTATCTGGACCGGTCGTTTATTCTTCCCTTTACGCCGTTCTAACCTGACGTACCACATCTTCGTCGCGTACTGACGTACCACATCTTCGTCGCGTACGGCAATGTGTGATAGAATGTTCTCCTCCCGCTAGTCATGGCACTGGATTTGGAAGACCGAGGGATGGATGCGTCTTGAGTGAACACGGACGAAAAAATATTTCATGAGGAGGAGGAGCCCCGTCTTCGTCCTCCTCCTCTTCAGAACCAGGTCTGCCTCAATTCGTCCCTTACTCCTCCTTCTGGGGTTCATTTACCACCTCATACCATCCTGGCCTCATTAGAAGCCGCCTACCGCCTCAGTGCCTTCACCGCATCCGTCTCTTGTCCATCCGCGGGTCCTCATCTACCTCATCCGTCCTTTTGCCTAGCCGAGGCTAGTCATCCAGAGACGCCACCCGTCCTTGCCTCACCAGGGGGAGAAAGGGGTCGTCGTCATCCACCCACCGCAATACACCACGCCCACCCCCCACCAACCCGCCTCCACAGAAACCCCACCGCCAACAAATGCCTGCGGAACACAAGGCCCTCACACCCACCCCATCTCTGCCAGCTCGTTGACGACGGCTCTCAAGATGGCAAAACAGTCGGCGGGTCCGGCAGAAGGAAACGACACAGCTTAACCCTGATGTAGCGAGACGCTGGGTCGCGAGGCGTACAAATAGGCGCCGACAGGACGAAGGGAAACGGATGATAAGGCCAGAGCGAGTGTGTGGCAGGGGAGGTTGGCTGGGAACACAGACGAACACGCACACACACACACACACAACACACACACACACACGTCTGGGTTTTTGCCTTCCTTCGATACGTCTCGTTCGACAAGGCTGTGCTTGGGGAACCCGCCCTCCGGTGTGCTTTCCGGTCGTATTTCTCGTTAGAAATCTTGTGTGTGTGTGAGAGAGAGAGAGAGAAACACACGGGTTTAAAGTCGGATATGACGCGAGATGCTTACCTGTTATGTAAGTGGAGTGCCTGTATATTGAACCTTGAGCACGACGGTACTATCCTTGAGCACGACGGTACGATCCTTGAGCACGACGGTACTATCCTTGAGCACGACGGTACGATCCTTTGAGCATGACGGTACGATCCTTGACCACGATGGTACGATCCTTGAGCACGACGGTACGATCCTTTGAGCACGACGGTACGATCCTTTGAGCACGACGGTACGATCCTTGACCACGACGGTACGATCCTTGGAGCACGAAGGGACGATTCAGGCGTGATGACCTGGCCTCTAATTTGACCCTTAAGGGTCTAAGGGCCAGGCCAACATAGCCTAAGGGCCAGGCCAACATAGCCTAAGGGCAAGGCCAACATACCCTAAGGCTGTCTTTAACCAATATAGACTCGAATAAAACCGTAGGGTATGCGAGAACATAGACTGATCACTACCATCTCCGTTCATAACGTCGTCCACATGACCCGTATGTGATGACTCGTCCACATGACCCGTATGTGATGACTCGTCCACATGACCCGTATGTGATGACTCGTCCACATGACCCGTATGTGATGACTCGTCCACATGACCCGTATGTGATGACTCGTCCACATGGCTCGTAATGTGATGATTCGTCCACATGACCCGTATGTGATGACTCGTCCACATGACCCGTATGTGATGTCTCGTCCACATGACCCGTATGTGATGACTCGTCCACATGACCCGTATGTGATGACTCGTCCACATGACCAGTATGTGATGACTCGTCCACATGACCAGTATGTGATGTCTCGTCTACATGACCCGTATGTGATGACTCGTCCACATGACCCGTATGTGATGTCTCGTCCACATGACCCGTATGTGATGACTCGTCCACATGACCTGTACGTGATGTCTCGTCCACATGACTCGTATGTGATGACTCGTCCACATGACCCGTATGTGATGTCCACATGACCCGTATGTGATGACTCGTCCACATGACCCGTATGTGAGATTGACTTTACCCATGATATTATTCCCGGAGGAGAAAAAAAAAAAAAGACCACATCGCACTTCAGTTCAAGTGCCATAACACCATACTTGAAAGAAACAGGATGCGTTCCAGGAAATCGTAAGGCAGTAACGAAACACACACGCGTGTGAAAAAAAAAATCTCAACAGCTCTTATGAAAACCTCATTTTTTTCCCCCTCCCTCATCACTAACACACACCCGTTAAGGGCCGCAGGCAATTATGAGGAGGTTAGCATGAACCAGACGTCTGACCACGCACCACACCACACTTAGCTGATAAGGATCATCGACTTTGGGAAGGTCATACATAACACATGTACGCATTCATCATGGACCTCTGGAAGCTCGTACATACCTACGTACCCATTCAAGAGCAGACTGTACAGTTTAACTTATAATAACAGAGTTGTCGACAGTTAAAAGATACAAAAAACATGTTACACACACATATACTATATATATATATATATATATATATATATATATATATATATATATATATATATATACATATATATATATATATACACACACACAAATATACATATATAACCACCCACCTACGGTTATAATCACATATGCTAATTCGTAAATATGGACCCATCGAATGTTTAAAAAAAAAAGCGGGGGTTTCATGGGATGATTTACATAAACGAACACCCTTCCCCCCCACACACCCATCTCGCGATTTACAGATTACGGGAGCTGGACTTCGTAAATAATACACAGCTGGTGACAGCGTATGGTATATGAACTTGGGGTGGGGGGGTGGTGCGCATTCGTATCTCCGTGAGGCAACCTAATCAAAACCTCGTCCAGTTAGCGTCGCATTCGAACCTGATCCATTAATATGGCCCTGTTGACAGTAACAGCACAAGGGATGGGGATCTTGTCACCATAACCCGCGTTCCTATGCACTTTGTTCGTATTCGTATACCTCCGCGTTGTACAGTTAAGGTTCGGTAAAATGCTATCTGCTGGCTGTGTGAGCCTGATGGGAAATGACCGGTGTAGACCCCGTTGCTCACCAACGTGAGACGAAAGGGTATTAGAGTACATAGTACTCGAATAGTCGTTTCCCTATTAGGGAAAGTGTTACACAGGACCTTTCTAAAGGCCCCTGCAGCCCAAGGCTGTGCTACCTCCAGTAGCAGGGGAATGTAGACTCCTTTGGTATGGAAAGTTTTCTATGACGAGGCTGTACTCTTAACGATTGAGCCTCGTTAAAGGTGACCAATTAAACAAAGTTTCATAATATTTAGTCCACTGAAGATCATTCATAAACTACGAGGAAACATCTTGTTAACAATGCAACAAGTCGTTCGGTAATTTAAGAGAGAAATTAAAGATCTTAAAGGAACCCATCCATTACCCTCCTCAGAAAACGGGGACAGAACCATTCTAGAAACGTGGCACCCCACAAGTCTCCGGGGGAAAATCCCTCCCTCCCTCGGGAAATTCCCATTAAATCCCACATATCCGGGGATTACCCCGGAACCATGAGGCAAAAATCCATTACCAAGACTGTTTACGGAGAGAATGGAAAGGGATTTAACTCGATCTCCGGGATGTCATATTGGATTAAACCCAAAATTAAACGACCGGGTGATGGAAGGAGACAATCAAACGGTCGGGGGTCGGCGGAACAACGACCAGAGCCCTGTGGTACGACCCCCTAAGGTGGTACGACCCCTTAAGGTGGTACGACCCCCTAAGATCGTTCATCAGCACTGTGGTACGACCCCTTGACCACGGTGTTACGACCCCTTGACCACGGTGGTACGACCCTTGACCACGGTGGTACGACCCTTGACCACGGTGGCACCACACTGCGTCGGTACGACCACTGGTTACGACCCTTGGCCACGGTGGCACCACACTGTGTCGGTACGACCACTGAGTACAAGGGTAGGACCCACATGAGCACGACGGTAGACTCCCTATGGAGCAGGACGCACCCGACCCGATATCCTGTGCGAGGGTCGTGCCGTCGTGTTGAAAAGGGGGAGGAGTGGGGGGGGGGTCGGGTCACGGGTCAAACCGGGTCGATAATGACCGAAAACCGACCCTACTAAACCACTCGATGGGTGCAGTGAAAAAACACGGGAGTCGTTCATGACAGCGACTCTGTACAATCCACAGGCAGGACAGTGCTTAGAAGAGTGGAGCAGTGAAATAATACTAATATGAAATAGAGAAAATCAACTAAAGAAAGGAGAGAGAGAGAGAGAGAGAGAGAGAGAGAGAGAGAGAGAGAGAGAGAGAGAGAGAGAGAGAACAACATCAGTAATAAACTCACCTCCACCGACTTTATCGACACACTGAGGACAACGTACCTGCAAAGAAAAGGGATTTATCAGAGTTGAAAAAAAAAATTATATATATATATATATATATATATATATATATATATATATATATATATATATATATATATATAAACATACTGGACGGGTACAAATAATAATTGGGGAAAAATCACGATAGAGAGAGAGAGAGAGAGAGAGAGAGAGAGAGAGAGAGAGAGAGAGAGAGAGAGAGAGAGAGAGATAACAGTACTCTAATGGCCTTGGGGGGGGGGTTGAAAATTACCATTTCGACTGCTTCCCTGCCAGCTACGGTGAGCCCCACTCGGTATATTAATTTGAAGACACTAAACTGCTCCTTCAAGACGGAGGAGAACAAAGGCTAGCGGATGTTAAGTGGGTTGTGGTGGGTGTGGAGAGGCTGTGGTGGGTGTGGAGAGGCTGTGGTGGGTGTGGAGAGGCTGTGGTGGGTGTGGACAGGCTGTGGTGGGTGTGGACAGGCTGTGGTGGGTGTGGAGAGGCTGTGGTGGGTGTGGACAGGCTGTGGTGGGTGTGGAGAGGCTGTGGTGGGTGTGGACAGGCTGTGGTGGGTGTGGACAGGCTGTGGTGGGTGTGGAGAGGCTGTGGTGGGTGTGGAGAGGTTGTGGTGGGTGTGGAGAGGCTGTGGTGGATACATGGGAGGCTGTGGTGGGTGTGGAGAGGCTGTGGTGGGTGTGGAGAGGTTGTGGTGGGTGTGGACAGGCTGTGGTGGGTGTGGACAGGCTGTGGTGGGTGTGGAGAGGGTGTGGTGGGTGTGGAGAGGCTGTGGTGGATACATGGGAGGCTGTGGTGGGTGTGGAGAGGCTGTGGTGGGTGTGGAGAGGCTGTAGTGGATGTGGAGAGGTTGTGGTGGACGCCCAGAGGCTATGGTGGATGTGGAGAGGCTATGGTGGATGCGGAGAGACTGCGGTGGGTGTGGAGAGGCTGTGGTGGATGTGGAGAGGTTGTGGTGGACGCCCAGAGGCTATGGTGGATATGGAGAGGCTGTGGTGGATGTGGAGAGGCTGTGGTGGATGTGGAGAGGTTGTGGTGGATGCCCAGAGGCTATGGTGAATGTGGAGAGGCTATGGTGGATGCGGAGAGGCTGTGGTGGATGCACAGAGGCTATGGTGGATGTGGAGAGACTATGGTGGATGCAGAGTGGCTGTGGTGGATGCGGAGAGGCTATGGAGGATGCGGAGAGGCTACAGGGGATTCTGGTTGTTGTAGAGAGATGGAAAATGAATATTACAGAGGTTGAAGCGGAGCTACACCAACGTTATCACAATCATCTCCCGAGGTTGTGGTGATGACACGGAGGGTGCCTGGCGAATGACGACACCACAGTTGTAATACACACGTGCAAAGGTTGTGTGTGTGTGTGGGAGGGGATGGAATGTAGAGGCTGTGAGTAACAGATGTCGTAGTGAAACTAGGTTAGTATGTTGTGGAAAAACACCACAACAGGACACCACTGTTACTTTCTCCATCAAATTCAGCTTTTATCGGAAAGAAAGAATATTTTGCATGATATATATATATATATATAAGATATTCTCGTGCATGAAGTAGAATTCATAATGTAATCTCGTGCCCGAAATATGAAATGTAATCTATTAAACGAAATTACAATGTAATTTTGAGCAGGAAATATAATGTAATCTCGTTACGATATACAAACACATAATGCAACTTCGTGTACGAAATACCGTAAATACTGTAATCTCGCCGATGAAATAGGAAATGTAATCGCGCAGAAGAAAAATGATTGCTTCACGCAAGGGACTGGAGGAGCAGTATCTTGTTCTGCTGCCCATGCTAAGTTACAATCCACTTTTTCTACTCATCATATTTATCTTATCTTATCTCCCTATCTTTCCAACGGGCCTGCAGACATTCCATGCACTAAAGATAACCTCTTTCTTTTCTTTTCTTTTTTTTTCCATATGTGCACTGTCGGCCAGATATGAGGCAAATATGTTATCTTTGATGTGTTTATCAACTGTAATATCATCAAAATATAAGCGTATTTCTTTTTTAAATTGAATTTCACTATACCATCACATCAGTTGACGATGGAAAATCTTTTCCCCTAATACTGTCAGAAGTACTTCCTTTAAGTTCATGCGAGGCTGTGTGGGTAAAAGCAGCAACGCCTGTTGATTGAGCATATATAGCCATTTCTATAGCAGCGCTGTTCATTGAGAATATATAGCCATTTCTATAAGTATTTCACGAACCGCACGGCTATATTTCGAAGAGCCACAAATCCAATCACATACCAGTGTTCACCTGCTGTAGGTCCATCAGTACGAAAAAAAAAACAAACCAAGTTTTTGATCCGATTTCAGGTCATCTTAGTTACCTGATAACACCGCCAGAACTCATTGAAATTTACCCTAACAGGTGAAGCTACGATCAATCACTCTCACGTAGCAATTTAGTATAACAAATGCTCTTATAATTATAATGTGTGACGACTCCTATCGATAGCGATCGGGACAAGATCTTTATAGACGAGATTAATTTTGAACTGGATCTTAGATTATTAAGGTCACCTCGAAGGGGTCAAGGAATACACACACACACACACACACTATCCGTACTGAGTCGCTCCTAACTAGCGATGCGAACCGACTATCCGACACAGTGTTTCGGTGAGAATCGAACTCTTTCGAGCATTGAACCGAAACTTTACTTCCAGCCAGCCGTGCAATCCGAACACCCCATTTTCAAAACTGCCACGGCCTTATCCAATTACTTATCCTAATGCCTGGTAACGAGTCTTCAACACCGCATGACCCTTTTCTAGACTTAAAATGGTAACATTCCTATATGATTTCGAAAGCATAATTCCGTACCTTAGTTTCCGTATGATGATCAAATGTATTAGACGATTATTTTTCCTCCTCCTCCTCCTCTCTAAACTACTACTCTTTTTCGACACCTGAATATGCTCAACTTCTGCCAATAACAGGATGAGCATGGAGCGCATCGGGAGCGCGTTCCCTCTACTTCTGAACATGCTCCACCTGGCTTCAGTGAATGGATGAGGATCGAGCGCATAGGGAGCATGTGGTGTTGGCTTAAGTTATCTTCTAATGCCTCAGATGTTGTTGTAGGGGGGGGGGGGGTGTGGAGAGGCAGAGGGATGAATGCACATATCATCATCATCAGGAGAGTAGGAAGGTCTGAAGAATGGTCGTGAACGGAGAGCCTTTGACGCTGCTAAGCGTGGGGGCGGGGGTCCAGTCTGGTTTCTTGGATGAGCGCTGTGCGGATCGACGTTGGGTTCACGGTGTCTAACGAGTAATCTTCCGTGTGCTTTAGTCTCTCGACGCTGCTGGAGGGCGGGGAGCTTCTAGCTCCATGATGTCTGGTTTGTCGCAAGCAAGGGTGGGAAGGGTTCCTGTGTCGCAAGTTCGCTTGTGCAAGAGATGAGGCCGTCGAGCACCCGACGGTGCCCTTTAGAAAGCCTGGGGAGCTCCCGGAAGAATGAGGGAACCCGAAGAAAAATGGACAGAGAGAGAACGGGAGACGCGAGACCCTAAACATTACGATGATAGATCAGGGTAATGACACGGGACCTGGAAATAACCAGTAATCTTGAGCGCAGTGACCTCTGCTAACCTGTAAGTAGAGGGGAAGAACCAGTAGCGCCAGCCGCACCCCAGAAACAAGTTATCAATCTGTTTCATGTTCGACACATCAGCCACACACCACACCACACCAGTTCCCCTGAACAAGTTTTTTCTTTCTTTTTTTTTTTTCCCCCCACCCATCCTCCCACCCAAAACTTTTGCCTCGTATAACCCAGGCTGTTAATAATCACACGCTTCCTCCTCCATCAGATAAGCGATAAGTTCTCCTCTCTCTCTCTCTCTCTCTCTCTCTCTCTCTCTCTCTCTCTCTCTCTCTCTCTCAGGTGGTAGGCGGTGGCCCGCCGGCCACCACCGTCCGAGCGACCACCGAGGCACGTATATATTACCGGAACCCCACCCCCGCCCGGTTACCTGGAGGGTGTCAGTGACGTCTTGGTGGCGCCCCTGAAGCCACGGCACTTCACTGGCCGTCGAGTGTCACTCCTCGTCCCGACAGAGGTGACCGGGACTTTTCCTTTCGGCGTGGTGGAGTAAACGTGGGCGGCGGGCTTTCGCTCGACGAAACGCACGATCTCTCCCACCCCCAGACAGACTCGCACGTAACGACTCTCAGAAACATGTTAACACACGCGACTCGTTCTTGGCAAACCCTTAGATTGTCTCCTGCGGTGAGCGCCACGCGATGGATGGACCCTCCCCCCCCTCCCCCTCCTGCCTTTTCTCAATAACTTACGTCGCCAGTAATCGAACGAGAGACTCTCTCTCTCTCTCTCTCTCTCTCTCTCTCTCTCTCTCTCTCTCTCAATTCGCCTATTTGTCTGTCGAACTGTCTTTCATATGAAGGCTACCCATCATTTTGCTACGAAGGAAAAAAAAAAAAATCATCCTCCACACACACACTCTTCCCGCGTCGTAAAAATTTCTCTTCAAACTTCTTTCTTCACGAAAACCACTTCAATTTACAGTCCCTTTCCAGGTCCATCCTTTTCCAGAATTCCCTAAGTCCCCCACTGGTTCTTAAGTTTTCCACGAGAAGTTCTTTGCGTCTGTGTCATTTTCCTCGGCGCTCTCTAAGTTTTCTCTTACCTGGTTTCTCCTCCTATTAATGCACCCGCGGAGGGACTGTGAGCATTTCGGTAACCTTCCCTCACTACATTTATCACGTTCCATTACCACGTATTTCTTTATTAAGTACAGTTCATGGCTTCCTCTGTACCGAGTACGATCCAGAAGTTTGCGCTTTATTCTCTGTACCCCCAATATTCCCTCTTCATCAGATGCAAGACTACTAAAAATCCTAATTTATATATAAAAACTCTGCAAATTGTATGCAAATGTATAATTGTTTCTCATTAAGATGAACGCCTCATTGCCCTTTAATACAGACGAGGCTCATTCAGCTGTGAAACTATCACAAAAAATATCAAACTGCTTCTATTCAATATATATATATATATATATATATATATATATATATATATATATATATATATATATTGGACAATCACTTGTTCCCCAAATGCCGTTCTAGCTACGTCTCTTCGCTGTATATTAAGTGAATGTCATATTTCTTTCTTGTATCTCCCCTGATGATGTGATTATTACACGAAAGTGCACTTGTGAACTTATCGTGATTCATTTTCCCCGTGGACTCTCAGCTAATCAATAAGAAAAATGAAAAAAGGATCTGATAACTGTGGCTCCACTGTAGCTCTTCTGAATACGAGAATGAAGCTCCACACATTTTGGTACGTAGAAACAAGAACAGTAGCTCTAGTAGAGGATAAGGACACGTACCCCACAATATGACATACTGTGTGAGAGACACACACAAGACCAGACAGACATACTGTTGGTGTTCCTCCACAGAGGCATTAGATTGGCTGAGACAGCATCGCGTCATCCCTGGAATATATACATGAAGCTCCTTAAGTTCCTCTACCGATCCTCTTTTTTTTTTTTTTTTAAACGCCGGTATAGAGGAAGAGAAATAACTAAACGTTCCAGCCATTAAGAACGCGACCGTGGCCAGGAGTGGCTTAGCATTTTCTTCCCTTTTTTTCCCCCTTCCTTCTCTCCTACTACTAAACCAGCCTCATGTATACGACCCTCTTGCACAAGGTAGAATATTTCACTCTATGAAAAAAAAAAAAAGAGAGGACATTAACATATACCACAGTGGCCTTCCTGATCCTTTTCGCGCATCACCTCCATCTTCCCAGGCTTCGACCCCCCGCCAAAGAACCCTACAATCCTTTCAACATTGGTGTCATTAGCTTACTTTGGGTGTGATAAACCTGTCGGCCTTCTTTTCTTTTTTTTTTAATTCCCTTAACAGCCTGGTTACAGCATGCATCTAAATTAGGAAGGTACTTTAATTTCCTTTTTCTTTCCCTCACCCTCATCCCCTTCCGGGGGGGAAAAGAAACACCCACGACTCTTTTTTTTTCCAGTTATTATCCTGGAATACAGCCTTGCTCTGGAATACCTAAACGGAGTTCTGCCGACCTGGTACACACCCACACCCATTTTCCTTAATGACCCAGTTTTCTATGAGTGAAACAAGACTTGCGCGGTAGTGCTTAAATATGGCGACAGGTGGGAAGGCCGTGATGCAAGTTAGCATCTTTGACTTCGCTACGTGGATTGATATAGCGTAATCCATTGGTCGACCAAAGTAAGCTTCTGTATATATACGTACGTCAGAATATCCGCCTTGATAGACTTCCAGTCTTTGTGATTCTTTTCTCCCTTCAGAGGCTTTAGTCACGGGCCAACAACGAAAGGTCTCATCCAGAACAGTACCCAGAATGAAACACGAGGTAAACAAACACAGAAGCAATGCGGGAGGAAGACAAGAAGAAGAAAAGAAATTAGATGGAAAACTTGCGGGAGGGAGACAAGAAGAAGAAAAGAAATTAGATGGAAAACTTGCGGGAGGGAGACAAGAAGAAGAAAAGAAATTAGATGGAAAACTTTCCTTTAAAAAAGAGAAAATAGGTTCAGCTCGTGGGGGGGGAAAACATGAGAAGGTAAACAGTGCTAAAGCTTAGCCGTGTAAGGAACGAAGGAGACGTCACACAACGTCTGGCCCCTGAATTATTACCAGCAACATCCCTCAGCAAGAACACCAAGCGAGCGTCGGTCATGATAATGATTAGATAGCCTAAGCCAAGAACTCAATCTATCGACGAACCCTCGGAGGGGAAGAACACCTGGGTCTGAATGACCCTTAAGAGAGGATGAACACCTGGGTTTGACCGTGGACCAACGGCCGCGACCAGGATTCGAACCTACTATACGCTCGACCCAGCCCGTGCCCCGTCAATGCATCATATCCCTGATATACATATTCGTCTATATGCAAATACTGGTCATCGTCTCTCACTCTACACGAACGAACTGATTAAAAAAAAATCAAAAGCCTTCGCTCTCGGACCCCCCCAAAAAATAAGGTTTTTAATAAACCTTCGCTCTCGGACCCCCCCCCCCCAAAAAAAAAAAAAAAAAATAAGGTTTTTAATAAACCTTCGCTCTCGGACCCCCCCCCCCAAAAAAAAAATAGGTTTTTAATAAACCTTCGCTCTTGGACCCCCCAAAAATAGGTTTTTAATAAACCTTCGCTCTCGGACCCCCCCAAAAAAATAGGTTTTTAATAAACCTTCGCTCTCGGACCCCCCAAAATAAGGTTTTTAATAAACCTTCGCTCTCGGACCCCCCCCAAAAAAATAAGGTTTTTAATTCCATTACGTACGGGGTACTAACGGGAAGGGGAATCTTTTATATTCATACACCTCAACCCTCGCCTCACTCCGACGCCGTAATACGCATAAACGCTTCCCCACTACGCGCCATTTATACGCCACGATGGAGCTTGGCTTCCCCGTAGGTTCGCCTGCCCCCCCGCCGCCCCCCAACACCAGACACCCGTGTTCTGAAGAGCGACACAGGGGGAGGACTCCACCGTGTGGTAGAGAGAGGAGGAGGAGGGACGATTACTGCAAAACCTGACGAGACGCAGCGTTGTAAAAACACCCTCAGGCACACATGGACACGTATAGAACACCACACACACACACACGGGGTAAAAGATCGTATAAAGAGATATCATGTATACAAATGGATGGTGATGTATGGGTATACCTCAGAGGCATTACACACACACACACACAGACACACACACACACGCGCGCGCGCGTAACCACGGGCACATAACACAGGTTCTCAGTTTCCCTGGTCGAGACGACACGACCGCTTGAGCACGACGACGACCCATCTTTTTCTTCTGCTTGAACACGGACGACCCTTGAAAACGGGGGCGCACGACCCTTTGGTAGGGGGGGAGAGGGAGGGGGTCGGTCGGTCGGGGTCACGACATCCTGGCCTTTTCGACCTGACCCCTCAAGCCGTTACTCAAACACCTGTGGCTAAGACTCCTCTAAGGCGCATCCTCGAGAAAAGAAACACCTTAAAAAAAAAAAAGAAAGTCCATGTCCTTCATCCAGTACCATTCTACTGTCTCCCGACCCCCTCCCAGTTCCCCAGGACCCGAGCCCTAGCTACAGCCCGGCCACTGCCCCCTGGAAACCACTTCACTACACACACACACACACACACACACGCACACCAGGTGAGCGCTAGTGCCCTCATTAGCAAGTCAGGTCACCAACCCCGGGGATTTGTCACCAGCAGCAGCACCGCCGCCACAACCAGTGGCTGATAACACGACCCACCTACCACACTTGGCCCTCACGCTCAGCAGAATGCACGACTCCGGCTGCCCCATATTATAACTACTACTACTGCTGCTACTACTACTACTAATAATAATAATAATAAGAAGAAGAAGAATGAAGCAGAAAAAGAAGAAGAGGGAGAGAAGAAAGCAATAACAACAACAATAATAATAATAATAAGAAGAAGAGGGAGAGAGGAAAGCAATAATAATAATAATGAGGAGAAGGAAACATAAGAAGAAGAAGAAGAGAGAGAGAGGAAAGCAATAATAATAAGAAGAAGAATGAAGCATAAGATGAAGAAGAAGCAAAAGAGGGAGAGAGATAAGCAATAATAATAATAATAATCGAATTTTCAAATCGTCATCAGCCAAAAGCTGAAATAAAGCGTAATGCACAACACAGGCAGGTGCACGCTGTATATACAAAAGGAGAACTAAAGGTGAAGGAGGCCAATCTCCACACAACAGGTGAGGTAATGTCTCTACGAAACACAATGACGGAGACCACGGTAATGTATGACCACGGGTTGTTATAGAGTTGACCTCACCTGTTGTAAAATTGTCGTGGGTTGTTATAAAGTCGACCTCACCAGTTGTAAAACTGTCGTGGGTTGTAATAAAGTTGGCCTCACACGTTGTAAAACTGTCGTGGGTTGTTATAAAGTCGACCTCACCAGTTGTAAAACTGTCGTGGGTTGTTATAAAGTCGACCTCACCTGTTACAAAACTCGTGGGTTGTAATAAAGTCGACCTCACCTGTTGGTAAAACTGTCGTGGGTTGTAATAAAGTCGACCTCACCTGTTACAAAACTCGTGGGTTGTAATAAAGTCGACCTCACCTGTTGGTAAAACTGTCGTGGGTTGTAATAAAGTCGACCTCACCTGTTGGTAAAACTGTCGTGGGTTGTAATAAAGTCGACCTCACCTGTTGGTAAAACTGTCGTGGGTTGTAATAAAGTCGACCTCACCTGTTGTAAAACCGTCGTGGGTTGTAATAAAGTCGACCTCACCTGTTGGTAAAACTGTCGTGGGTTGTAATAAAGTCAACCTCACCTGTTGGTAAAACCGTCGTGGGTTGTAATAAAGTCAACCTCACTAGTTGTAAAACTGTCGTGAGTTGTAATAAAGTCGACCTCACCTGTTGGTAAAACCGTCGTGGGTTGTTATAAAGTCGACCTCACTAGTTGTAAAACTGTCGTGAGTTGTAATAAAGTCGACCTCACCTGTTACAAAACTCGTGGGTTGTAATAAAGTCGACCTCACCTGTGGTAAAACTGCCGTGGGCCAGGTGGTTGAAACCTCACGAGAAGAAAACACAATAGGTATGCTAATGCCAGCGTTCTGAGATAACCATGCAACTTTAACAGCTTAGCTGAACCGAGGTAAAAAAAAAAAATAATAAAGTAATCCGTTACATTGCAATTGCAGTGGTGTTACGTTAAATATGAATGTAATCAGAGAGGGACGTTGCAGTCTCGAACGTAAGTCATTGTAAAATCAATCGTGTGTGAATATGCAGCATTCAGTAGCCATGCCGGAGTTCGCAGTGGATAGAACTGCTATGGCTAAAGTTTCTGTAGTCGCCATGAAATAAAAATATCCACTGTAATGGGCGAGATTCCTGTAGTCTCTATCACAAAGAACTGTAGCGCGTATAAAGTCTGCTGGGGGGCGGGGGGGGGGGGGTCTGTACGTGAATGACGAAGCTATAAAGTAATAAATGATGAAGCTATAAAGCGGTAACTGATGACACTATAAAGTAATAAATGATAAAGCTATAAAGTAGTAAGTGATGAAACTATAAAGTAATAACCGATGAAGCTATAAAGTAGTAAGTGATGAAACTATAAAGAAATAACCGATAAAGCTATAAAGTAATAAATGATGAAGCTAAACAGTAATAACTGATGAAGCTATTTACTGAAGCTATAGAGTAATAAAGTAACAAATGAAGCTATACAGTAATAAATTATGAAGCTATCTACTGAAGCTATAAAGTAATAATTGATGAAGCTATAAAGTAATAATTGATGAAGCTATAAAGTAATGAATAATGAAGCTATCTACTGAAACTATAAAGTAACAAATGACGAAGCTATAAAGTAATACACACAGACAAACACACACTTTCCCCACACACCATGAAAAGGAAAAAAATAAATATATACACAGAGCCGAAAATTGTACATCATTCATTTACGGATTTGGAAGAAAAAAATTGAAAAATAAGAATAAATCAAAGCCTTTGTACCAGTTTATTCGATCCATTTTCTTTCTCTAATTTTTTCCTCCCCATTTTTCTAATATCAAAGGAAACTGGGGAACCCGCCCACTTGGGGACTTGAAATTAAGCCGTTAAAACCACGCCGAGGCACATTACATGAACACCCCCCCTCCCCCAAGCCTGACTTACATGTAACTATTTCACATGAAGATTAGACCAATTATTTACCTCAGATTAAAGTCATAAAATTGCGCTTAATTTTCGCTGGGCTGTGTGAGATTACGGCCCACCTGTGGTCACTACGCGTCTCGTTCGAGGCATTAAGGCGAATCACGCTCGCTGAGGCGCATTCTTCCGAATGGGGTCGGGTCAGAGGTCACGCTAGGTGACCCCCAAGGATCGTGGGGTCTGTGCTTTCAAGGGTCTTACCGTAGTCCTTTAGAAGTGGCCTGTATGGTCGTGCTTAAGGCATATCGTCGTGCTTAAGGGTCGTACCGTCGTGTTCAAGGGTCGTACGGTCGTGTTCGAGGGTAGTATCGTTGTGTTCAAGGGTCGCAGGGTCGTGCTCGAGGGTCGTATCGTCGTGCTCAAGGGTCATACGGCCGTGCTCAAGGGTCGTACCATCGTACCCGAGGGACGTACCGTCGTGCTCAAAGGTCATACCGCCGTGCTCAAGGGTCGTACCACCGTGCTCAACGGTCGCAGCGTCGTGCTCAAGGGTCGTAGCGTCGCGCTATAGACGACCACGTTTCCAGAGCCCGTCGTTAACGCGCAACACCTGTTCCAAACACCATCAGCAATTTGACAACTACCATCATCCATCCCATTTCCACACAGGCCTCAGACGTAGAAGACGACCCTCCCCCACGGGTCGTACCGTCTCGTCCTCCAACAATCTCAAGCCGAGGCAATACTCACGACCCCCTCGACCCTCATCCTCGACGACCCACAACTCATGTATGGCCTCTCACAACCCCTAACTTTGTGAGTAAACAAGGTCTCACGAGCTGTGAGCAAGCAAACCCCCTCGTGATCTACACGTCAGACGGATCGTGTACTCAAATCACGTCGCGTTCTCACTCTTGTGACTTTCGCCTTGCCTCATAAATCGATTTGAAAAAAAAAAAAAAAATGGCATCTCTCCCCCAGTTACCTGCAGCGTTTAAAGCGGGTAAGGAAATCGAGGCGAAGTGAAATGAAACGAAAATAAAAAGGTGAAATCAAGGAAGATGTGAAATGTGATGGTATCTGTAATAAATAGAATGATAATTACATCACGTGTAATTGATGGCACAGGAGGGTGGTTGGTTAATTGGGCCTCAGGGCCACCAACTACCAAATGGGTCATTAAGGCCGTCAACGTCATGTTATCAATAACCTCGAACCAAAGAATCTTGAACTCCTTCATGAGTGAAAATTAATCATGCTAAGTCCATACACACTCCATGTATGACCGATGTATGACCCCAATTCTGTGGCATACACACTCCATGTATGACCCCAATTCTGAGGCATACACACTCCCTATATGACCCATGTATGACCCAAGTTTTGAGGCACAGAGGTTTATGGCCCCTCCAGACAACGACGTCTTTTACCATCCTGTCTTGACGGACGTACGGTCAATATAATCATATGCAACAAGGTCGACCATCAAGGGCCAATGCCCGGATTGCCGGCTGCAGATTCCGCTGGTAATTTTGCGTTCGTCCATTAAGCCACGACGCGTGGAATCAACCAGCTGAACCAATCATTCCATTCTGATTGGCCAATTACATCTATACCCTCAATCAGCGACTCAAGAATCATGATTGGACAAGGGGCTATTCAAACATGGCAATTTCAGGTATCAGATCAACCCAACCGTTCCCTTCCAAATGACCACTTCGTCCCGGATCCAACATGGAGGGGGGAAAATTCCGCCAAGTACGACCCAATTGGAAGGGATCGTAATGATAGCAGTGTAATTTTTCAAAGACAAAATACAGTCGTGATTCTACGACGACGCGGCCTTAAGAAAAAAAAAATATAAAAGGCAACAGCTTTAATACACTCAATATTAATCTTATTCTGAAAAAAAAACATAAGTGTTTTAACACTAACACGAGAGTTAATCGCACAAAATAATTATAATCGAAAAATGAATAACCATAACGTTGATGTATTCTCAAAAAAAATCTATATCTAACTATCTAAACGTATATATATATATATATATATATATATATATATATATATATATATATATATATATATATATCGTAACACTAATGTATTCTGAAAAAAAGAAAATAGTTATAACATTAGTGCATTCCCATGCAATCGCAACACTAATGTATTCTCGTGCAATCGCAACACCAGTGTGTTCTCTCATGCAACACGAAGGTATTCTCAAGAAAATGACATACGATAAAACTTGGGAAGGATTTAGAGAATGGCCATCAACTCGATCATGATCATACAACACCTCAATCACTTCTGTCAATATCAGGGTCCCCTGGAATTAACCCACAGCTGGGAGGAGGGGAAAACACAACACCCCAGGCTTATGTAAGATCACCTCAAAAAACACGGAAGTAGGAATTGCCGAAGGCGTTACAGGAACTAAAAAAAAAAAAAGAAAGAGAGAAACGGGAATGGGAACTCTTTTTTCAGAGAATTTTGAATCTCTTTGTATGCCGTCTGCGACACACACACACACACACACACACACACACACACACACACACACACACACTGCAACGCCCCACGGTCACTTAAGATGGGCCTTAGAGGTTAGGTTATCGATGCAATTGCGTGGAAATGGATTTTGGACTTGGCCTAAGGTGGGCAGGCGTGTCCGATCTTTGCTCGACTGGACGCAAGGACGGTATGAACACGAGCAGTTCGAGGGGCAATTACGGATGCGCTGATTGAGACAAGTAAGGAGTACGACAGCTTAAAGAAAAACAAAATAATGAATTAACTACCGTCTACAATGAATAATAACAAAATTATCTTCTACAATGAATACAATAACAAGAGTTGATTGAGCCAACTGATTGTACGGTTTCACCGTCTTGCTCATTCCTTTCATAAAACGTTTATCTTTCATGAACCTGAATCAAAAATGGTATGGATGGGTGTCGATCTTGGAAAATGGGAAGATCATGAAAAAAAAAAAAAAAACGGGAAGTCGAAATTGGACGCCGCGAAAGCCCCACAATGCTGCACCGTACTCCCGTTTTCTCCTAATCGTCCAGATTCTCAGCGTCGAGATAATCCACGGGGGTTCGAGCCCTATCCAACCCCCAGCCCCCCCAAAAAAACCCCTATTCAACCTCACCGCAAGGGGAAACGAACTTCCCCATCTTCATTACCGCGACAGTGAACAACCCCCACCCCCTCCTTCTCTACCCACTCCCTCCACCTTCGTTCTGAATGTATTCGCGACACGTGCAGTGACCCCTCCCTCGTCCGTGTTATCTTTCACGATCACCCTTCTTGAACCAACCGCTCTCCCTCCCTCCTCCTCCAACTCCCTCCTCTCGCTCCTGCTTTGCATACTCACTCACAGAGCCCAGCCAGCCTCTGTACATCCCCCCCCTAACATGCTACTGACCACACACACACACACACACACACACACACACACACACACACACACATACCTAAAAAGGCGAGTCTTCGCGGGCCTCTAGGACGGGGAAAGATTACCTGATGCGACGAGAGAGAGAGAGAGAGAGAGAGAGAGAGAGAGAGAGAGAGAGAGAGAGAGAGAGAGAGAGAGAGAGAGTCGAGTGTACAGCGAGGACTCGAACCCCCGCTGACGTGTGCGCACATCACCACCACCCACCAATTTCGAGGTCGTTCTCCTCCACTAGCCAAACAGAAGCCAAAGATTTTTCGTCTTTTTTCTTTTAAATCCATCTGGCTATTGCGTCATCAATCTCTCTCTCTCTCTCTCTCTCTCTCTCTCTCTCTCTCTCTCTCTCTCTCTCTCTCAACAATGCTTATTCTTACTGATGGCGTTAATAACGCCTATCATTTTTTTTTCTTTAATAACGCTCTCTTCCTCACCTGTGTCCCCTTCCTGGCGCTTATACAGAGGTTCGGTACACTGTCATTACACCGGTGTTCATCCTCTCCGACTCGGTTGTCGTAATGGCTGTTTTAAGAAGGCCCTTTCACACCTTAAACTGCCTTATGTCGCTCTTTGTAATCACCTCCCCGGCTGTCTTCACAGCTGTTAACGATGCTAGTTTTGACAGTCAGCTGTCAGTATGGCTGTATACGATACAGCTGTCTCACTCACCTGTCAGCACACCTGCTCATTATACGGAAGTCTCACTCAAGCTGTCAGCAGAGCTGTTAATTGTACAGCTGCCTCACTCAAGCTGTCAGCAGCACCATTCCCTCAACCCCACACACCCTATTTACGATGCCGCTGCCTCGTCCCGACGCGCGCGTCCGGCCGCTTACGACGCCGCCGCTGAACGCACGTACGTCCTCCTCCTCCTCCTCCTCCCCAATCTACACAGGTCCTTTCTGAAATGCGGTCTCGTCCACGCTCGGCCAGCCGCGTCAGGACGCCGCTACATCTACTTCTCGCGCCTTCTCCTCGAGGCTATGTGTGACCCTGAGGGTTCACGCACCTCAGTCTACTTCGGCTGGCACTGCCCCGTGGTTCGTGCCGCCTCTCGAGACATACGATCCCGACCGTACGAACGAGTCTCCTCCTCCTCCTCCGTGGTTCAGCGCCGCTCGTGTTTAGCTAGCCCCGAGGCCAGCGTCGCTGCTGCGCTTGATGCCCTTCACGGCCTCTGTTCTCGAGAGAGAGAGAGAGAGAGAGAGAGAGAGAGAGAGAGAGAGAGAGAGAGAGAGAGAGAGAGAGAGAGTTTCTCCCGCGGTACGTCGTCTGTACAGACCTGAAAGCTGAAATGTAAATCAAACCATACATCTAAATATACGATGTACCACAGCTTTCACACCACCAGAACAGCAAGATGTATACGAGTGCCCGACCCGTATGGACCTTGTTGGATTATAATTTGTCTCGGAGCTACATACAGGTCATTAAGCCAGAGACTATACCATGAAAAAAAAACACGTACAGAGCAGGGAAAAAACTTAAAACGCCCACAACTTTAGTGTTACTGCACATTTTTCCAAAACATACAGAGCAGGGAAAAACTTAAAACGCCCACAACTTTAGCATCACTGCACATTTTTCCAGCTCAGAGAAATCATTAACAAAGTAAACCACAATAGATCGAGAAAAAAAACACATGCAGAGCAGGGAAAAACTTAAAACGCCCACAACTTTAGCATTACTGCACATTTTTCCAGCTCACAGAAATCATTAACAAAGTAAACCACAATAGATCGAGGAAAAAAAAAAAGTATATAACTCATAATAGTTTCTGGGAGGGGAAAGAAAGTGAACATACTTGAATAGAAAACTCGTTCGAAAAAGAATATGAAAATCTTTCAGTGGGTACATGTGGTCTACAATACTCTCGCTTGCCAGCAATATGGTCGGGAAGTAACGGAAGCATTCATTCCCCTAAAAAATAACACGATATTCGGTGTTTCTTTTGGATATTCTGTCTGTGTTTATTGTTCATAACGGAAGATATAATAACTGCCGGTTGTTACCAATACCTCGAAATTGTTTGCCATGGCCGTAATCAGCAGAGAGAGGGAGGTCTCAATTTAGCGTTTCTGATTGCATTTTTTTTTTTTTTCTTCTTATCGGGAGATCCAATGAGGTCATTGGTCTCCATAAGCGGACTTGGCTAGAGATCAAATTGCTGGTTTCTCCACGCAGGCTCTTTTCAGCTAGAGAAGCGGTGTAACCACTTCTTAACTTCTCCATTTACTGTGGCCATGATAAATAATTACCCCACTGGACTCTTTATTACTGGTTTATAGTTATGATAAAGAATTCACACCTGGGTCATGTCGTCAAACATGATCATTTCTAAATACGTCAACGAGGGGGCGGGGAGTGGAGTAAAAAGAATGTTTATCAAACTTTTTATATTCTTAAACGAACACATACCTCAAGTTTTTTTTTTTTTAATTTATTGGCAGGTGAATGATTGTGAGTATCACTTTTTAACATACCTGTATCTGGTCCTCTCTCCCCCCCCTACCCCCTCGTTGATACCCACACATGAAATACCAAATACTCTTTCTCGCGCTGAACATTTTCCATTCTCACGGGGTTATGTCGGGCCACCTCGAGGCCAGCCAGCCAGCCAGCCCCTTAAGTGGGGAAAAGAACAACAGTGTTTAAGAGATTTTGATGAAGTGGACAACTTCGCCCTATCGTGCAATTCAACTTCGCAACGAGGAATGCGAGGTCATAACATCTGGGGGATTCACTGCTATAATTCAGCTGGTGTAAAAATCTTTCTGACACACACCCTCTCCCCTCCATCCCTCCCCTCTATCCCATCCCACAACAGTCGCCAACGGCAATCCAAATACCAGCAACGGGGGAAACGGGGGGGTGTGTTTTCTTTACGAGAGAGAGAGAGAGAGAGAGAGAGAGAGAGAGAGAGAGAGAGAGATAAGGTCGAGCCATATTTCTTCTTTTATCTTCAGCATCGTTTCGAGGATTCTGCCCAGTTTGGTCGAGATCTTTATTTCGATAGTTCGGGCGCTGGCGAAGTAATTAATTAGTACAGCCTTTCGTTATAAAAGTTGCGAGACTTGTTCAAAAGTATCGATGGGGGTGGGCGGGGTGGGAACACCAACTCTCTTGACATTAATGCCTCATTCACAAGGCGGGAAAGAAAACCTGACGAGCCAATAACATCGAATAATACGCGCATGACGGAATGTGTTCATCATTAGGCCCACTTACGTCAAATGATCAAAATGTGGGAGGGGTGGGCGGCACGACTGAACCCCACAGGGCAACCTTACACGATCCACAGGAAATAAACGCCCGGCATCTGAACTCACCACCCTGACGCCCGCGAGCTGAAGAAATGGCGTTGCATACAAGGTGAAGTAAGAGACGGGGGGGCGGCGCGGGCGGGCAAAAGGCGTGTATCAATCTCTCTCTCTCTCTCTCTCTCTCTCTCTCTCTCTCTCTCTCTCTCTCTCTCTCTCTCTCTCTCCTTCCGTAACGTTACACACACACACACACACACACACACACACAACACAAATCGCATGTGGCAGTCACACAACATCGTAGTCGGGCATGGAGAGTGCGAAGAGGGATTGTGGGGAAGCACAACACACACACACACACACACACACACACAAGAGACAGGAGCTGTGTGGACTTGGGCCGAGCAAGCTAGGCGAAGGAGGGAACAGACGTGTGTGGACAACTGGCAGATTTCAAATGGCATGATGACGAAGAGAGAAACAAAGACCCGAGGCGGGATTTATTCTTTCAAAAAAAAAGAGGGGGGGGGGGTGTAAGTAGAGCTTGTTCCAGCTGTGCATTAAGAGGTAACACCACCACCCACGCCTGGTGATTATTACCAATTACTCTAATCGCCGTCTCCGGCTAAGAGCAACCTGTCGCTTAATAAGTGCTCCCTGGATGGCAACAACGCGGGGGCGAGTCTGCGCGCGCACGCCGTGTGTGAGGGGGTGAGGAGGGGTTGACCAGACGTGTATTTTCCTAATCGCCTCATGTCATTATCTTTCAACGTCAGTAAGTCCAAAGGCTTTTCCGTCGCCGTCGTATGCCTTGACGTGTTCCTTACGTCGCATTCAAGTGTATTCTGGGCTCGACGGCGATAAAAGGCCTCAAGACGGAGGGAGGGAGCTGCAACCCCAGCTTTTTGAAAAGCTTTGTTTGAGATGAAGAGGCGTTCATACATCTCGTATAATAATCTCAACGGCGGAGGGTGTCACAATGGCGAACCGCTCGCACCGGCCGGGGTTGTCTGTCTGTCTGTCTGTCTGTCTCTCTCTCTCTCTCTCTCTCTCTCTCTCTCTCTCTCTCTCTCTCTCTCTCTCTCTCTCTCTCGTCATATTAGCTATCGTCCATATCTCTCTGCATGGGAGGTGGTACCACTTGAATACATGATACTTAATGACCAAGTTTCTGTTTCTTTGAGAAAGTATGCGGAAGGTAACTGACGTGACTTTAACAGACCTAGACAAAGAAGGATTTACTTTTTCCATTGGAATATCAACACGAAGGTAATGATAGTGGTTCACTGAAGTCACGCTATGAATTCCGATTCGCCTCTGACGTAAACCCTTACCTAAATGTATTACAATCTAGCTAAATTTATCATATATTGTTCACCTTTTATAAAACCTTGCTTACGTTAATGTATTGTATCGCTGTATCTGCACATACCTCCTGCAGAGCCTTACCAACGCGTTATTTTTTAAATCACTGGCCTGTATTAGTTCATCGTGGTTTTTCCTCTTATTTTCCTCATGTGAAGCCTTACCAGCTCTTTTTTATGATTATCATTATTATTTTCATCTTTTTCTTTATTACATGTCGTTCCGTTCCACCTACTTTAATTAAGACTACTTGGCTCCACACGCTGGCCTCGATCGCGTCAACACACGCACCGCCATCTTTACGGGGGATATTTCCATTGATCATCCTCTACTCTCTTTCAAGGCCTTACTCCTCTCTCTTACATCTCTCTCTCTCTCTCTCTCTCTCTCTCTCTCTCTCTCTCTCTCTCTCTCTCTCTCTATCCGCTGGTCGAGGCAAAATCTATTCGCGGGACATTCGAGAGCAGAGACTCTCTCTCTCTCTCTCTCTCTCTCTCTCTCTCTCTCTCTCTCTCTCTCTCTCTCTCTCCCTCTCTCTCTCTTACCGGTGATGACGTCTTAAACATATTCCTCTCACCTACTTCAGGTGTGTTTCCCCTCACACAACCCAACAAGAACACCGCGTTCTTTATCCACATCCCATCCAACTTCACACACACTCTCTCTCTCTCTCTCTCTCTCTCTCTCTCTCTCTCTCTCTCTCTCTCTCTCTCTCTCTCTCCTCCATCCTCTGCAAATCTCACGTCGTAAAATCCCTCTCCTTTGCCATTATCACCCCTCTTTTTTTTTCTCCCTTCCCCCCTCCCCCTCTCACACATACCCTATCTTTTCCCCTCCCCCTCCCGTCATTCCCCCTTTTCCATTCCTACAGAGACAGAACCTCCGGTGGGGGAGGGGGGGGAGCGTCCTGTCCGTCCGTCCGTCCGTCCGGTAGCGCCCATCAAATACGCCGCGGACAAGTCGAATACCCGGGGGGTTGGGTAAGGGGGGGGTAGGGTAGACGAAATGTATTCTCTCTCTCTCTCTCTCTCTCTCTCTCTCTCTCTCTCTCTTTCTCTTTCTCTCACTCTTTTCCACGGCTTCTGATACGGTTAATGGAGACGGATGACCCGCTTCAGCAAATAAGGGAGCGGACGCTGAGGGGGGTTAATTATCACCCCTGGTGTGAAACCGTGCAACCCTCACTCCGCCAATGCCTTACGGGTTTTGCCATGGCCTCGCTCAAAGGGGGTATGGGGTGTGAGGTGGGGGGTGGGGAAGCATTGTGCAACGGTGTTTGGAATAATGGGGTGGGGGGGGGGGAGAAAAAATCTATTCACACACAGAGACCACACAAGGGTCAGAGAAGATAGATAAAGGGAGTCACTTGAAGATTTGGCTCCCATCGTTTTTGTAGGGTAGGGTAGATCAGGGTAGGGTAGAGTAGGGGAGGTTAGATTAGGGTAGAGTAAGGTAGGGTAGATTAGGGTAGGGGAGGGTAGATTAGGGTAGGGTAGGGGAGGGGAGGGTAAGATTTGGCTAGGTTTGAAAACCTAACCCAACCCAACCTAACTAAACCTAGCCAAGAAAGACATAGGACAGAGAGAGAGAGAGAGAGAGAGAGAGAGAGAGAGAGAGAGAGAGAGAGAGAGAGAGAGAGAGAGGGAAAAATCTGATTAAAAAGATTGAGCCAAATGGTTTATCAACATAAAGAAAATACAAGCCAAGAAAGAACTACTCAAGAATGACGTGGAGAAAAAAAAAAAGAAGAAAAATATAAAAACGACGCAAATTTATCTTCCAGAAAACATTTCTTTTCCTCAAATAATTGACGATACCCTTGGAAGCAGCTGGTGCGAGAGGGTGGTTTACGACGCCAGCTGGTGTCTTCAAGTCAGCCAGTCTACGCTGCGTCCACGAACGACGCCCGTGGAGCGAAGAATGCGTAGACGTGAGCGCGTAGAACGGCGAACGACCCCGTCGTTAGAACAGCTTCTCTCTCTTGAGGACGACGGTACGACCCATGGTGTCAGAGGCTAGGCTGATCCCACATACCCGTGGGTCGTACCGCTGTGATCAAGGTCGTACAGTCGTGCTCAGGGGTCGCACAGTCGTGCCCTTTGGGTCGCGTGTACCGTCAGGCTCAAGAGCCGTGCTGTCGTACTCAGGACGTGCCGTCGTATCCACGGGTCGTAAAAGTCGTGCTCGAGGGTCGCAGAGTCGTGCTCGAGGAGGTCGTTCATAAAACACTCGATAACAAAAAAAAAAGTAAAATTTCACGAGTAATGAATTCCCTTTTGTAATAATTAATTCCGTGTCCACAGAAGAGCGAATTTCAAACTCCCACACACAAGAATCAGAAAACGAAGCAAATATATATATATATATATATATATATATATATATATATATATATATATATATATATATATATATGAAGGCATATCCAAACTATAATGCTTGCGGGAGAAATCTAATGATGAAAATATAATCCCAAATAAGAGATGCCGACCACAATTTCCTCCATAAAAGATTTCAAAATTATTCCACCCAATAACATATATATCTATCTATCTATCTATATATATATATATATATATATATATATATATATATATATATATATATATATATATATTTATATATAATGGGTCTGAAAACACTATACTTCTTGTATTTATTCAGAGGCTAATAAGACATTCTTTTCAGACTTTCGGACACCAGTAGAGCCATTCCTCAGACCCATGTCTGCATTAGGGTTAATTTACATACATAATATAAGCATTATGAATTTCTAAATAACTATGATTCTACAGCCACAGTAGTGAATTTCAAGCGAGATAATGTTATGTAAAAAATGCGCACCCACACACATAAACACCCATACATAC
Source organism: Panulirus ornatus (assembly GCF_036320965.1). Taxonomy (NCBI): domain Eukaryota; kingdom Metazoa; phylum Arthropoda; class Malacostraca; order Decapoda; family Palinuridae; genus Panulirus; species Panulirus ornatus. The sequence goes on along the minus strand of NC_092248.1, from coordinate 7,018,043 downwards.
ACATATGCATACGTACACATATCAACATATACACATACACATACATGTACATACACAGATATATACACATATAAAAATGCACATATTCATACTTGCTTGCCTTCATCCATTCCTGGCGCTACCCCGCCCTACAGGACCCGATCAATGGAAAAAAAAATCACAGCAAAATATCACTTTCAAAAAGGCCGATTACTCAAGTGTCTTCGTGCCGGAATTCTTCACCGCAAAGACATACGCGTGTTCTCCATCCTGGCGTTGACCCCCCCCGTGCGAACCCGCTCCATCTTCCCGGCTGGAGAAAAAGATTGCAGCAGTAAAGCCAGCAGTAGAGACGACCTCCCCTCAGTACAGCAAGACGCATTGGCTCAGTCTACCTCAGTAAAGAGAACAAACCCGCCCCGTTATTCACATCTACACAGTAACTCTCTCAGTAAAGGACGAGAGAACACCACACACCCCTCCCTGTCTCTCAGTAGAGCCAGCAAAAAACTCCATGACCGTCAGTAAAGCCAGCAAAAACCTCCCTGACCGTCAGTAAAGCCAACAGAACCTCCTCGCACCTCAGTAAAGCCAGTAAAAACCTCCCTGACCCTCAGTAAAGCCAGTAAAAACCTCCCTGACCCTCAGTAAAGCCAACAGAACCTCCTCGCACCTCAGTAAAGCCAGTAAAAACCTCCCTGACCCTCAGTAAAGCCAGTAAAAACCTCCCTGACCCTCAGTAAAGCCAGCAAACACCTCCCTGACCCCCAGTAAAGCCAACAGAACCTCCTCGCACCTCAGTAAAGCCAGCAAAGTAAAGAAAAAAATTCCTGCCTGACCCAGCACAGTACCAGAGAGGAGCATTACGGGGGTCCGCATTAACTTTATGACGCGCGCGAACCACCACCGTCGAGGACCATAAACACGAACCAATGCTAGCGCTTGCCTCCTCACACACCCCCCGCGCGCTGACCCAACCCCACCCCAACTCCCTCTCCTCTCTATGTAACCTGGCGCCCGCCCCCCGCCCCGTACCCACCGCCCACTCGCTCTGAAAGTAAAAAGGGGGGGGGGGGGCAATTTTTACTGCCTGCCCGGCCAAGACCCCGGACTCATGTACTTTAATGAGGACGAAGAATATATATATATATATATATATATATATATATATATATATATATATATATATATATATATATATATATATGGGAAGGAGAGAGAGAGAGAGAGAGAGAGAGAGAGAGAGAGAGAGAGAGAGAGAGAGAGAGAGAGAGAGAGAGAGAGAGACCTACGACTACGTAAACACATCGAAAACGACACGGAGTCCCACGGCAACGTGTACAACTGTTGTAGAACGCGATACCGAAGTGGTTGTTCACACAACCCCTCCTTCCTCCTTCCTCCGCGGGCCCCACTCCCTCCTCCGCGGCTGTCTACCAGGAGTAATTCAACTGTCACGCGCGAGGGGTGTGAGGGTAAACGACTGGGAGTGGCCCACGTCTCGCCCAAGAACTTACGGCTCCAAGTGTGTCTACATTTCCCTGCTACTGGAAGTAGCGCAGCGATGGGTCGCAGCTAGGAGCTATCAGAAAGGTTCACAATTTTGCGCGTGATCAAGATATTCCTATGAGCCCACGGGGAAAATGAAACACGAAAAGTTACCAAGTGCACTTTCGTGTAATAATCACATCATCAGGGGAGGCACAAGAGAGAAATATAACAGTCAGTTGATATACATCGAAGAGACGAAGCTAGGACGCCATTTGAAGAACATGTGATTGTCCAAAACACGATTATTACACGAAAGTGCACTTGGGAACTTTTCGTGTTTCATTTTCCCCGTGGACTCATAGGAATATATATATATATATATATATATATATATATATATATATATATATATATATATATATATATATATGACTGACTACCGTTACAAGACCACCTTCACGAGTCGGCAAACACATCTTCGACCGTCCGCCTCACAGCGGGACGAGAACACCCGACGCCGGTCATCATCTTCTTCTCGAGGCCGTGGCACGGATCGCACGCCACACCAACACCCTCACTAAAGAACGAGATAAGACGCACCGATATACCGGTGCCTCCCAAGCCGGCGGCGGAGGGGAGGCAGGGGATGGGGGTGAAAAGGGGGAGGGGAGAGCACAACCCCCTCCTCCTCCTTCCATAACCGTTGCCACACGCCGCCAGATCGCGCGTCTTGGTTTCCTCCTCCAGTCCACACACGTTCATGAGCGGGCCGTTCCTTTATAAATTTGTTCTTCCCCGTGCGCGTCCTGGCAGTAAACACTTCCCCAGGTGAAAGAGGTAAAAGAACACAGATGTGATGCACTTCGCTCGGCTCCTATGGCTTACACAACACATCAAGAACTAATATATATATATATATACATATATCCCTGGGGATAGGGGAGAAAGAATACTTCCCACGTATTCCCTGCGTGTCGTAGAAGGCGACTAAAAGGGGAGGGAGCGGGGGGCTGGAAATCCTCCCCTCGTTTGTTTGTTTTTTTTTTCAATTTTCCAAAAGAAGGAACAGAGAAGGGGGCCATGTGAGGATATTCCCTCATAGACCCAGTCCTCTGTTCTTAACGCTACCTTGCTAATGCGGGAAATGGCGAATAGTTTGAAAGAAAAAGACAGAAATATATATATATATATATATATATATATATATATATATATATATATATATATATATATATATATACACTCTCCTCATCGTCACCGATCATACTTACATTGTTACCAGTAGGGCCTATCTATACTTACCTGCAATAACATCTATCTTACATCGAGATATGTCTTGAGCGTCGACCATCTGCGAGGCATCATCAGCAAACCGGGAGCGGCTACAATGCCCCACACAAAACGGGTAGCCCGCAACCACGTCTTCATTATCATGTATTTCCCGCTAAATGATGATGATGATAAAGAAGTTATATCTGCATATGACCTTGGCTGCCTTACCATCAGCATTTAGATTTCGATCTAAGGGAAAAAATTATTGTATTTAGGGAGAGGGAGGTTTACACGATGGCAAACATGACCTTGAGGATAATGTACGTGTACCTGTTGCTCTTCAACGATGTTCCCCACCCGCAATATATATGCAGACTACCAAACAAAATAATTCGGTCTGTATCAATCTAATTTAATCTATAATCATTTACACTCATTTACATATGCATTTGTTGCGCGTTCACTGACCGGCAAAGCATACATTTAACGTTTAATATATCTTTTTTTTTTCGGTCCTACACAGTCGACGACCTTCATGCATTCACGGGGGACGCCCAGGGTCGAGCGCACGGGTTCGAATCTTTGTTGCAGCATTCGGCCCACAGTCAACCCCGCTGTTCATCCTCCCATAAGGTGTTGGTCGTTAAAATGCGTGACCTGGCTTAAGACATATATGAAACGGTATGGTAAACAAACGATGGAGGGTATCTTAGCACTAACGAGCAAAGACAGTTAGCCATTTCCAAACACTGCTTCAACTCAAGAGCTTACATCACGCTACCTTCGTCCCCAAGCTAGCAACATCACCTGTGGATAACGCGCCGCGCCTTTCGTACGTGCGTATTAGTCTTAACACACGTCAGGTGCGGTATGTGACGCATCAACAGAATTACGCTCGCCTTCAAAGGCCACTGAGTCACTAGCGATCTCCAGGTGACGCCAAACTAGACAGGTATTTCCCCTTTCATCACACGACGCGGCGTCTAGCTACTGACGAAGAGGCGATTGGACAAAAGAGAGGCGGACGATGGCTGATACTATGTATTACGTCTCAAGGAACAAATATAATTGAAGGTGAAAATGAAATAGACAAATAATGGATTCTGCATAAACTTAAACCTATCGGTGCGACGGTAGGACCCTTGAGCTACGACGGTACGACCCTTGAGCTACGACGGTACGACCCTTGAAGACGACGGTACGATACTTGAAGACGACGGTACGACCCTCGATCAAGTACGACGGTACCGACCCCTGAACACGATCGGCTCGACTGATGCGCACGAAGGCACGACCCTTGAGCAAGACGGTTACTACCCTTGCGCACAACGGTCTGGCTCTGACCTGGCCCTGACCCTTCACGATCAGGTGAGGAGGTCAGGCCATGTGAACGCGTCGGTGAGCACACGTCTCATCCACCACATTAGCAGCAGCAACCACCACCACACTCTCGGGTCAATCCTTCGTACCTCCATCTCTCTCTCTCTCCACACTTACACCACATACACCCCCGATGCTCCATCCATCCATGGGACTTCGCCACCATCATCAGCCGACGTTACCTAACTTTATCATCCATATAAACATCATCATCCCTGTGCTGAAGGAACGGACAGGCAAAACGTAGTGGTTAGAACAGCGAGATCCGCCATCCGTGCTACGAGGAAGCCGCCAGCGCGAGACGATTTCGGTTTAAGAGACTTCGTGGGGGAAAAAGGGGAGGGGGAGACTATATATATATATATATATATATATATATATATATATATATATATATATATATATAATTCATCCATTATAATAACAATAATCCAGAAGATGAGAGAGAGAGAGAGAGAGAGAGAGAGAGAGAGAGAGAGAGAGAGAGAGAGAGAGAGAGAGAGAGAAATACGGGAGGGAAGGGAGCGCGTTTCAATGGCCCTCACGAGAGTGAGGAATGAGCTATCATTTCTCTCTCTCTCTCTCTCTCTCTCTCTCTCTCTCTCTCTCTCTCTCTCTCTCTCTCTCGAGCCAGCGGACCACCGCAGCACGTGTTTCACCCCCCCCCCCGCCACCACCAGCTGTTGGTAGACTTGAAGCGAGGACGACCTGCCCAGCTGTGACAGGGGCGGTGGCGCGCGCCAGCTACCACGAGGAACCAGCTGGGTAAAACACGGCTCTACAGAGCTACCAGCTGTGTTAGGTGGCCAGATACCACATGGAACCAGCTGGCTAACACGGCCTTACAGAACTACCAGCTGCCCCTTTCTAACCATCTAACCAAAAATTCTTCCCAGTGATCAACAAAGTGTGTGTGTTTCCCTCTCAAGCAAAAATCGCTTTACCCTGTGATCATTGAAATGGGTGAAGTTTCCGTGGAATCATTTGACGCTTACAACCATTCAGCTTATCTACCGCTAAAGCCTACAACAAGCCAGCTTATCTACTGCTGAGACCTACAAGCCAGCTTATCTACCGCTGGAGCCTCTAACAAGCCAGCTTATCTACCGCTAAAGCCTACAAGCCAGCCAGCTCATCTACTGCTGAGACCTACACCAAGCCAGCTCATCTACCGATGAAGCCCACAACAAGCCAGCTCATCAACTGCTGAAGTCTACATCCATACGAGCCAGGTCCTCTGCACGGACCAGCCCCAGCTAGCCAGTACCCGAGCAGGAACCACTCACGGGTCTACCATGCATGGTAGCGTACCAGACATGGTAGCGCCTCTCTCCTACCTACCACCTCCACCTGCTCCGCCTCCCTCTACCGCTCGGCAATTCAGGCTGCCACGGTCGTCGTACGCTAGACTTTACGACCCACCCAACCACCAACCTCCTCCCTCCTCCACCCAACCTGTGTGCGTGCTTCCCTCCTCCACCTCCCCTCCTATAAATCAGTCAGTAAGTGGCCATATGCTGTAGTAAGCCACCGGACACCTCTCCCTCCCACTTTGTTCCTCATTAAAAGAACACCTTAGCGTCAGCATCTGTCGACATACAAATGGTTGTGGTGTGTGTGTGTGTGTGTGTGTGTGTGTGTGTGTGTGTGTGTGTGTGTGCGTGTGTGTGTGTGTGTGTGTGCAACTATATACCCATGAACGGAGGCCAACCGAAACACGGACTCAACACTATTCATACCTCTCTCTCTCTCTCTCTCTCTCTCTCTCTCTCTCTCTCTCTCTGTGTGAAACGCGTTATCGGGAGGCACATCATCCGCCATCGGTAACGCAAGACGTTCGATAACCGATAAAGAACTGTGGAGAGTAAACAAAAGACGGTGACTCCCTCTCGCTGCAACCGCCCCCCCCCCCCACCCCCAACCTTTTTTTTTTCTCTATCTCTTTTCTTTAAAAAAAAAAAATGGATCCAATTTCCTCATCAGATCCTTTGTGCGGTGCGGTGACCAATGAAGGAAAATGGAGTGCGGGGAAACGAGGAGGTGTGAACACGGAGAGCAAAAAAACTGTCGCGGATAAACATTTTTTTCTTTTTTTTTCTTTTCTAAGAACTGATTTGAAGAATCAAGCAGGGAAACATTCTCCATTGCAGCCCCGATGTTTCCATTGCAGCTCCGCTGTTTCCATTGCAGCTCGGATGTTTCCATTGCAGCTCGGATGTTTCCATTGCAGCTCGGATGTTTCCATTGCAGCTCAGATGTTTCCATTGCAGCTCGGATGTTCCCATTGAAGCCCCGATGTTTCCATTGCAGCTCCAATGTTTCCAGTGCACATCCGACGTACAGTGGGGAAACAGAGCCGAGGTTAACAAGTCAATGACATCAATATCTTACAATACCTCTCTTATTTCCTCCTTTAAAAAGACTTTCAACAAACGGTCGTAAGCACTCGCACTGATACAGCCTTGAATACAGAAGACACTCTGTAACGTCTGAAGCAGGATGGTGAATATCAAAATACAGTCGTGTATACCACAAGCTTACTGTATTAAGGAGGTACAGTTCACCTCTGCTGTCGTACTGTCCCGCCTCCCATCACTCCACGAACCTGTCCGCTGCTGCAACCTGACATCACCCACCCGTGTGTCCGTATCTTCCACCACCGCCTCCCTCTGTCTTTAAGACCCCTCCCCTCTACCAATCACTGCAGGACGTTCCCCTCAGGTGGGTTGGCAGTCAGACACGCACCTGACACCGACACTTCTCCGCTAATCGTCCCGTCAAACCGAACGGATTGCATTCAAGGTACCTCGGCCGCCCCGCAGCGGGGATGCGCGCGTCCGGAATAGGTTATGGATCGCGACGGCCACAAAAGGGAAGATAATATCGCGACCAGGGCGACCATCCTGGTGTCTTTATTTAACGTCCCGTATCTTTATTCTATCTTTTTCACGTTGCTCGAACTTCCCATCCAGTCCCAAAGACGCATTTCCTTTCACGTGTGCATTGCAATAGTGACATCTCCATACATAATGTATTGGCGACATCTTTTATACGTATATTGTATCTGCGACATTGCCTATCACATGTATACTGTATCGGCGAACACTGCCTGTCGCATGCATACTGCACTTGCAACATTTCCTCGTACACATATGTGCTGAGGAATTTTAAACGAGCCTTCGTTAAGCGTGATGACGTTAAACATTTTTTTCTTTTTTTTACGTTTTCCTCAGACATAATCAAGCAGGCATCTGGCCATGTCGTAAACTTTATCATATACGATTCCACAAACGAATCAATTAAAACATTCATACTTTACGATAATGACCATGACAAAGAAGCCCAACTTAAGGTTCATGTCTTAAAAGAGTTTACGATCATATCCGAAATTATTATCTGTTTTCGAGGTAATCAAATACCCTCACTAAAATTCCACACGCCTACTCACTGTGGTCACACCTTGAGTGGAAATAAAAAGAAGAAAAATAATCACCTTTTTGGCGAGGCTGTGGCATCTTCTCCAAGTCTGGGTGAAAAAGGAACCCCTCGCTCCGAAGGTATCCATCACTACTATGCTACTGATCGTAGCGCTATCTCGGAGCTGCATAGGGGAAAAAAAAAAAAGTGGGGGATTTGGGGTCCCGGTGGGTTAATGTCACGAAACCGAGGTTCAATCCTCCTAAAAAAAACCCAAAGTCCGCCGAGGGAACCATCGCCCTTCGAGGGAGCCAAACCATCGCCCTCCGAGGGAGCCAACGACCTCCGAGGGAGGCAGGAGGAGGAGAGAGGATGGAGAACATCAGTCCTCCTCCACCGGGGTGTTCCATCAGCGCAAGGCCGTGTTCCAGGGCTAATAATCACCAACAAAACCCAACAACAGTCTGCCTCTGGCCTCACCTCAAGTCTCTCCCCCGCGCTCATTCCGCCACCGGGGGTCCATAAAGCAGGTGGTGGCTGGGGCGGTTAAGGAGGGAGACACTTGGGCGTTGATGGCCTCGCCGGCGTGATTTACTCAACGCCCGGGACATAAACTCCAGCCCGGCCGCACCTTGCCATGCACACACACACACACACACACACACACACCCCTCAACAGCAAAACCACATCCTCCCCCGTTGCGGTTCTCAGACACACACAGACATGGGGGGGCCCTCGTTAACGCACCCGAACGCTTCTTCTCTTTCCCTTCGGTGCGTTTTCAATTATACGAAACCGAGCACCTGAGGGGGACCCCGACGACAAAAACTCTGACGAAGGAGGTGTTCCCTGTCTCTCGTAACGGCACGTAAAACATTTTTTTTTTTTTAAGCTGCAAGCACATGAAGGCTCAGAGCAGTGCCCGCGCGAGTTAAACAACATAATGTCGCACGACCGAACTCCCTGCACGACGGTGCATTCTTGCCCTGTACCCTCATAATCTGAAGTCTTAAGACATTAAAGGCATCTTTTTCCCCCCCCGTGCGTACCGACGTTAAATCGCGCGACGTAACCAAAGGCGATGAATGACTGCGGCTATCGCGCATCTCCGGAGTTTAAACAATCGCACAGGAGATGTGTTCACAGTGGTGATCATCCTCCGATTTATACCCGCTCGACGCGTGTACAAATCACACACACACATAATTCATTTAACACAACAAGACGTCGGCTGCTATGACTCGCTGGTGGCTATGATCGCCTAAGGGAAGCATTGTGGGATGTTTGCATTAATTTTCATCTTGGTGACTCTTGAGTTGGATATGGTGGTTTGAAATATATATATATATATATATATATATATATATATATATATATATATATATATATATATATATATATAGAGAGAGAGAGAGAGAGAGAGAGAGAGAGAGAGAGAGAGAGAGAGAGAGAGAGAACGTATCACACAACCCATAGCCCAACACATTAACGCGGAATATCGAGCTCCTTCGTGACTTTCATATCAGCCCTGAAGAGCTGCTCTCACACCCAGACTACCAGTTAAGACGAATTACCATCCCACCCACCCACGGGGGAATCATGATGTGTCTGCCTTGACTCAAAACGAAAAAGATGAATATATTCTGGGGAACTTTACACTGCATCGCAACGTATCATTGCAATCTCCAACATATAATTCTCATTGTGAGTTTTAAACCATGGGGAGAGAAAAATGTATTCTCTGACACACCACCTTGTTCACTCTTTATCTCCCTGATCCTTACAAGCCTACGACTGATGACGTATCATCCAAATTAGGAAATAATGCCTTGCTCCACAGAAGGGCAAGCTAAAAGGATTTTGTACAACCGGATCCAATGTGGCGCTTTTGTGGTATCTGAGACGCTTTTGTGGTATCTGGGACAGCTTGAGTAACTAAATACCCTAATAAAGGCCCTTTCATATGCACAGGATTCTAAAAAAATATACAAGTATTTTGTTTGGGAACACCGTCGCGATAATTTGGGTCCTTCAACTCTCCTTTCGTGATCCTAAATCCTTGGGTATGACGGCTTTGGCCTCTGGCCATACCAGTCCCAGTCGGATCAAATGCCACACCATTTATAGCCAAAAACACCCAAGTGCCGTATTGCAGGGTCGTCCCACGCTGAGCATGAGGGGAAGGAGGGTTGGAATGGGTTTAAAGGGTTTAGTAGGGACCCTCACGACCTCATACGTCTACAACATATAAACTAGAAATGTGTTATCCAATCTGAAGGAAATATTCAGAACATTATGGATAACAATGTGTCCACTGGATATGGGGTCGGGGCTCGTCCGTCTCGCGGTGTACTGTGCATCAATTATTAACAAGACGTAATTGGCCCGAAATCGCACTCGGTGCATCAAATAAATCCCTGAATGTTCCAGCATAATCCACACACACACACACACACACACACGCACGCCTGGCGCACGAGATTACCAGCAAAATCAATCACAGAGAAGATCCAAGTAATAAATAAAATAAGTAACATAGCGTAAAATAAAATGAGTTGATCGTGTAAAGAGAAAAGACATCGTCAAGAGAAATGTGTTAGTGACAGGAGTCCGAAAGGAAGAGGCAGGACGAGTTGATCGTGTATAGAGAAAAAGACATCGTCAGAGAAATGTGTTAGTGACAGGAGTCCGAACGACAGGGGCAGACTAGGGTAGGGTGGAGGATTCGGGCGAGTGAAGGAAGACTGACTGAGTGAACCTACGTGTGGGAGGGAAGTGGTAGGAGCATGTGGGAGGGAAAGACAGAGAGAGGAAGACTCTGGAGAAATGGAATGAAAGAAGCTTTGAGTGTATCTTAAACATTCAGGACGGTGAGAGGCGTGCAGTGGATAAGATAAATCGGATCGATGTGGTATACAGGGGGCGACGTGCTGTCAGTGAGCTGAACCACGGCATACTGAAGCGGTTGAGGCAAAGCTTTTGAGATGTCTGTGGTGCTTAGCTGTGGAGGATAGTCACTGGTTCCAATACATTATACAAGAGAGAGATTGCAGGTGTGAAAAGTGAGGCCAGTATTCGTCTCTTTCTGATGATACCTCGAGGACAGTTAATCACCGAAAAATGTATATACATATATATATCAAATTATTACCGAGAAAATATACATATCAAATGATATCATTACCGAAAAAAAAAATATATATATATATATCAAGTGACATTCATGTCTTCCTAATCCACAGAAGGAAACCGAAGTGGACAATACTCGCACACCCATTTCACCTGAAATGGACTTCGGTTTGTAAGGGCACATGATCTGTCATATCTACGCGAACGACTATAAGGACAAATACACTTATAGACGGAACTGGCCACCGACCAAATGTCCCACACAGGACTATACAAGACGACGGCATGAAAAAAGAAATACAATATCAACGACACGACAAGTTAAGGTAAGTACGTACGGACGCCACAGCCATTCATTTACCTTCCGTCAATTTGAACCGCAACAAAAGGGGGGTAAAAAAAATTCTTCTTTTCTCGGTGATGGACCCAGTAACTTACTTGCAGGGGTGCGTCTTGCGGTAGTCTGGCTCTCTCTCTCTCTCTCTCTCTCTCTCTCCTGCGACCAATGCCGCCTCACCCCGTGACTCGCCCGGCTGAACCCGGGGAGTACCGTAATGACGCAGACGTGGCCGGAATAGTCACCCTCGGGAAGGGTCGGGAACTAATAACCAGCGACCTGGTTCGGCCCTGGGTGTCTGAGGAAGAGGTGGGCAGGGCAGGAGGATGGAGAAG
>NC_092248.1:6971702-7001702 GCF_036320965.1 Panulirus ornatus | reverse complement strand
AGTGTGTGGAAGAAGAAAGTTAAGAGTAAATGTGAATAAGAGCAAGGTTATTAGGTACAGTAGGGGTGAGGGTCAAGTCAATTGGGAGGTGAGTTTGAATGGAGAAAAACTGGAGGAAGTGAAGTGTTTTAGATATCTGGGAGTGGATCTGTCAGCGGATGGAACCATGGAAGCGGAAGTGGATCATAGGGTGGGGGAGGGGGCGAAAATTTTGGGAGCCTTGAAAAATGTGTGGAAGTCGAGAACATTATCTCGGAAAGCAAAAATGGGTATGTTTGAAGGAATAGTGGTTCCAACAATGTTGTATGGTTGCGAGGCGTGGGCTATGGATAGAGATGTGCGCAGGAGGATGGATGTGCTGGAAATGAGATGTTTGAGGACAATGTGTGGTGTGAGGTGGTTTGAGCGAGTGAGTAACGTAAGGGTAAGAGAGATGTGTGGAAATAAAAAGAGCGTGGTTGAGAGAGCAGAAGAGGGTGTTTTGAAATGGTTTGGGCACATGGAGAGAATGAGTGAGGAAAGATTGACCAAGAGGATATATGTGTCGGAGGTGGAGGGAACGAGGAGAAGAGGGAGACCAAATTGGAGGTGGAAAGATGGAGTGAAAAAGATTTTGTGTGATCGGGGCCTGAACATGCAGGAGGGTGAAAGGAGGGCAAGGAATAGAGTGAATTGGAGCGATGTGGTATACAGGGGTTGACGTGCTGTCAGTGGATTGAATCAAGGCATGTGAAGCGTCTGGGGTAAACCATGGAAAGCTGTGTAGGTATGTATATTTGCGTGTGTGGACGTATGTACATGTGTATGGGGGGGGGGGGGGTTGGGCCATTTCTTTCGTCTGTTTCCTTGCGCTACCTCGCAAACGCGGGAGACAGCGACAAAGTATAAAAAAAAAAAAAAAAAAAAAAAAAAAAAAAAAATATATATATATATATATATATATATATATATATATATATATATATATATATATATATATATATGTGTGTGTGTGTGACCTATACGTAATGGGAGAAGGAGTTACATGAGAGCTTTCTAAGGCACAGGAGAGAGAGAGAGAGAGAGAGAGAGAGAGAGAGAGAGAGAGAGAGAGATGAGAAGCGGCCTTCTAGCCAGTAACCAGATTATCCTACGGAACACATAAGAATCCCGCTTTATTTCCATAAACTACCACGATTTATCGACTGGAAATAATCCTTTTGCTTTCCTCTCCCGGCAGCAACCTTTGCCGAGTCTACTCCACACGGGTGACCCAATCCTCGACCCTTCAGCCAATCACACGGGTGACCCAATCCTCGACCCTTCAGCCAATCACACGGGTGACCCAATCCTCGACCCTTCAGCCAATCACACGGGTGACCCAATCCTCGACCCTTCAGCCAATCACACGGGTGGCCCAATCCTCGACCCTTCAGCCAATCACACGGGCGACCCAATCCTCGGCTGACCCTTAAGCCAATCACATGGGTGACCAATCCTCTACTATCAGCCAACCACGAAAGAAAAAAAAGTGTGTGTGTGTGGGTCTCTCTCTCTCTCTCTCTCTCTCTCTCTCTCTCTCTCTCTCTCTCTCTCTCTCTCTGAGAACAAGGATGGGGTTGGGGAGGCGAAGAGAACTGGTTTGGAACATGTTCAACACTGTGGGAATTACCAGCTATCCCCTTTAGGAGATGCGAACACACACACACACACACACACACACACACACACCTTTGTTCAGCAAGAGATATACACATTCTTTTTTTGCTGACACTGAATCAAATTAATGACATCGCTGGGTTGTGTGCGTCTTAATATGCCGGATTTGGATCCTAAAACTCTTTTATCTATTTTCCTGAGAGGCGACCCAAGGGTTTCCCCATTCGTAAACCGTCCGGCAACACGGCGACGACTTCACCTCCCGCGGTGAGGTGGTTAGCGTTCCCTGGGCCCGTGAAGGAGGCACTCACGCACGGGGCCGCCCAGGGTCGAGCGCCTAGGTTCGAATCCTGGCTACGGCAGGAAGAACCCCCACAAGACGGGAGGAAGAGGAGGAGGAGGAGCCCCACAAGACGAGAGGAGGAGGAGGAGGAAGAATCCTCCATGACGTTGTCGTGGTGTGAAATCTCCAAACTCCCCTTTTGAAATCTCGAGGAATAACAACGATGACACACACACACACACACACACACACACACACACACACACACACACACACACACACACGTCTAAAACGACGCCCCTCCCGTCAACAGTGGGTGAGGGGGAGGAGAGGGATGCGTTTTCGACCTCCCCAGTAAAAGATGCTGACGCGAAAGTGGGGGTGAGGGAGGGAGGGATGGGTTTGGGTGTTGGTGGTGGGAACTCGCGTTTCCGTGGGAGGCCCCCCGGAATATTGGTCGTAAGGTCAGGGAGAGGAGAATATATCACAAAGAGAGGAAATACTGCAGACGCGATGGAACTCCTGAAACCAGATGACAAGGCTCTTTACGGACTAGTCTGCCCAAAAATCCGGCTCCGGACACACACACACACACACACACACACACACACACACACACACACACACACACACACACACACACACCCACCTTCCCACTGGGCAGAAGCATCGGCAAGGCGACCATCACCCCACGACACGAGCCACTTCCAACCCTCTCCCGTACACCGTCGTGCCCCCTACCTTCAACACGACCCTTCGAAACTACCACTCCTCCTCCCTCCCACACCAATTTTCTCCAATCCACCTCCCCTCCCTCCCCTAAACACCTAAGAATCAACACCTTACCATTGACTCCTCTCCCCCACACACCTCCAAAACCGATCCTAGGCCTCTCTGAACATGAAGAAAATCGCTCGAGACCGTCGCATCTTTTGGAGAGAGTGACCGCTCGTCCTCGCTCATCTTTCATGGTGATGGAGCGACGTTTTTCCACTGTCCTCTTTCTCTCCCCCCTCCCTCCCCGTCTTGCACACCTCGCCACGCCAAGGGGGAGGAGGAAACCCCACTTCTATTTTTCTTTCCTTTCCTTACAACATCACCGGGCGAGCCGTAGCCTCTCGTGCATGGAGAGAAGGAGGAAGGGGGGGGGGTAACATGATTTTCCCCCTCCCCACCTTAATAACACGATTTCCCCCTCCCCACCTTAATAACATGACTTCCCCCTCCCCACCTTAATAACACGATTTCCCCCTCCCCACCTTAATAACATGACTTCCCCCTCCCCACCTTAATAACATGACTTCCCTCTCCCCACCTTAATAACATGACTTCCCTCTCCCCACCTTAATAACATGATTTTCCCCCTACCATAATATCATGATTACCCCTTCTCCCCCACCTTAAAAAAACATGACTTTCCTCCACCTTAATGCAACCATGGTTTACTTACTCCTAGCAGTATAAACTGGCCTTAATGAGGCTGTTCTCTCTTGATTCAGCTATGCAATAATCCCTGATACCCCAAAACAACCCAGGCATTTCGCGGACTCACAGCCGATAGTGGATAGAATAAACTCGTGAACATTATGGTATGAAAGAATAAATTCGTGATCCCTGGGAAGAAAAAGACCCCATATTTGCATTTAAACTAATCCTTACATACTTAGCTGACAAGAAGCGCTCGCTGGCAAGTGCAAAATATCCTTGCATGAAGTCCTATCTTTATCATCTGGCTAGAAGAAGAAGAAGAAAAAAGGCTCATTACTATAAACGAACACCTCACAGGTGTAAACAAAGACGTCACAATTAAGCTCAAGCAAGCAACGAGGGGGTGATGGGTGGAAGGGGGGACGAGTCAGAGGAGACAATGGAACGAACACGTCTTCTCGGGTCGGCCTTCGAAGCAGATGTCGACCAACCCATTAAAGGCTGGGGGCGAGCCAGCTGGACTGAGAGCTCCGGTGGCCAATTTACCTGTTGAACTAAGGGCGGCAACAGCGATGCTTGGAGGGGAGGGGTCGGTCCAGACGGACGAGCATAAGGGGAACTGTGAAAATCCTCTTCCAGCGTCCAGTCACCGACGCCGAGCACAGAGGGCGAGCGCACGCAAAAATACAAAAATCGAGTCTCACGGACGCAGAACAGCACGAAACCCAGTACCTAGTACCCGGAGACCCTTGTGAGAGACAGTGGTGGTAGAAGCCGAGTGTTGCCGTAGGGAAAGGAAGACAGCGAGATGTGGTACTCTTAAATTAAACGATGAAGAAGAAGAAGAAGAAGAAGAAGAAGAAGAGGAGGAGGAGGAGGACGAGGATTGGAAAGCAAAGGCTGAGAGAGAGAGAGAGAGAGAGAGAGAGAGAGAGAGAGAGAGAGAGAGAGAGAGAGAGAGAACCTGGCTGGTGGTGGTCCCTGATGATGGCACCGGCATGGATCAAAAGCCTGGAATACAATACCCGAGCCACGTAAGGCAGCCGGAGAAGCCTGGAAGCTAATCTCTCTCTCTCTCTCTCTCTCTCTCTCTCTCTCTCTCTCTCTCTCTCTCTCTCTCTCTCTCTCCCATCTATCAGCATGCAGCGGCTTCTCTGCGGTCTAATTATGATAATCCAGTTCTGACGGTGCGGCCTGTTGACAGACACGGACGGAGGAGGAGGAGGAGGAGAAGGACGACGACGACGATGAGAGAGAGAGAGAGAGAGAGAGAGAGAGAGAGAGAGAGAGAGAGAGAGAGAGTATGGCAGGCGAGGTAAAATAAAAAAAAATTCCTCACATACAAGAGAGAGAAGGGGGAGAAGCCGATCTCGTAGCCCACAGGAGACAAATGAATATGAAATCAACCCAACCCAACTCAGGACGTAAATAAAACCAACCAAAAAAATAATCATCATATTCATATGACTGTTGACGACTCGCTTCATTTAACCACCGGAGGAAAAGTGATGCATTAACATCAATCAACTCGTGAAGATATCTCTTACCAACGCCAGCCACTGTTTAGCGTTAGGTCACTGTCATACAGGGTAAGGCATATGCAAATCAGGGGCCTCCGTGTGTGATTAACAACAGGGCGGCCATTCATGCAAATGTTATGCTAATACTTCCCTTGTGTTTTCCTTCCTTGAATGCCATAAGAAAACTAAAAAATTAACACAAATATCAAAACGAACAAAGACATAATATGCATAATGTATCATCTCCGCTTGAAAATGTTGCTTTGTTTACGACATGCACGTACATGACAGTTGGGTGTGTGTGTGTGTGTGTGTGTGTGTGTGTGTATACTCGTGCAGGCAAATGACGCCATTTCTCGCATGTTCCTCACGCTGTCTTTCGGGCGAAGCATCACGGAGAAACAAGGAAAAAGACTCCAGCAATGTCCCAGGGATCGATGACAGAGTGTGTGAGGCGCACATCTTTACATCACTCGTGGCGGATCAGAAGGTCGAGGACCTATTTAATAAAGGCGCGTGGTCAACAGGATGAGAGAGAGAGAGAGAGAGAGAGAGAGAGAGAGAGAGAGAGAGAGAGAGAGAGAGAGAGAGGAAACTGTTACCTATGTTCTATTAACCTATCTAACCTTGGTGGAAAAACACGTGTCTTTATGTCCCTGTGGGGTGGGTTATATTAAACATAAAAGTGACATTTTGAGACGTGGCTCTGCTTCAGCATACGAGAGCCATCCCATCAAACCCCGAAGTTCAATCATAAGGATATACCCCAAAAGAACTCTCACACTTCAGTCAAAACATCTGCTCATAGAACCATCCTCCCATTCCCACCTTCCACCACCACCACCACCACCACCCAAACAAACAGAAAACACAAACGCTAATATGATAGAAAATCCCTAAAACTGCAACATAAACAAGAAGATATCAGCTAATATGATAGAAAATCACTGCAATATATACAAGAAAATATCAGCTAATATAACAGAAAATCACTGCAATATATACATGAAAACATCAAATTACGAGAAGCCATTTCATCCACACTTTGGGACTTGTAGGCTGGGACAAGGGTAGAGTTCTCTGATCACCAGTGGGAGGAGAGGATTCACTATTCTTCTGGAAGAGGGACTGGGGTGATGGTTTCGTCAACTGGTCCCTCCTCTGTCACTGCGGCTTGAGGCAATGTATGTGCTGGTTGTGCCTTCGGGCTGCGGGAAACGGCGGATACTCGGGTATCGCCGACATCCGCCACACTTCGGTGTTCGCTGTCTGGTGCTGTATCTGTCATGCTGGGCACTTCGTTCGCTGCCGTCACTCTGCTGTCCACTAACCCTGTCTCTCTGAGCACTTCGTCTGCCGTCACTTTGCTCTCTACTATCCCTGTCTCTCTGAGCATTTCGTCTGCCGTCACTTTGTTGTCTACAACCCCTGTCTCTCTGAGCACTTCGTCTGCCGTCACATTGCTCTCTACTGCCCTTGTTTCTCTGGGCACTTCGTCTGCCGTCACTTTCCTATCTACTGCCCCTGTATCTCTGGGCACTTCGTCTGCTGCCGTCACTTCGTCTATTTTCTCGGTGACCACGGCACTGTAGCGTTCTTCATCTTCCTATATCTTCTGCCTCTTCGCTGCTTTCGTCTCTACAGCGTCCGGCACTTCGTCTCTGCAAGAGTCCTTTCTCTTTTTGGTGCCTCTGGCTGGCTGGCTGGCTTCGTCTTCCATTATTTTACGCCTCTTCTTTCTCTTCTCTACAGCCTCCTTCATCAAGTCGTCTTCCTTCCCGTCTTTTTCTTCCCGTGCCCTTTGCCTCTTCTTTCTCTTCTAGTCTACAGCATCCGGCATTTTGTGAGGCGACAATTCTTCTTTCTTCTCGGCTGCTTCGGTCTCATCTCCATCTGGCCTCATCCTACGCCTCTTCTTTGCCTCTTTCTCCGTAGCGTCTGGCATTTCGTCTGACTCAGATTTCATCTTTTTAACGGGGACTTCGGATGTCTAGCTGTCGTCATCTTCCCTCATTCTACTCCTCTTCCTTATTTTCTTGGTAGCGTCAGGCACTTTGTCTGACTTCACTTCATCTTTCCCCTCGGCGACTATGGCTCTCTGGCTCACCGTATCTTCCATAATCTCCCGCCTCTCCCCTGGTACTAGCACTCCCTCTGGCGTACGTTTTACCTTTTTAACGGGGGCTGCGGATGGTGAGGTATCTTCAGCTTCCGCCTTTCGTTTCCTCTTCCCTGTTCCTGTAGCTTCTGGCACGAAATCGGGGTCGTCCTGGCACGCGTTTGTTCTCTACTTCTGCCCCGTGATGATCGGCTAAATCTTGAGCATGCGTCCCTCCACCTCGACACAGCCAGCACCAACGGCCCGATTAGCCTCCTCCTCGCTGGCGAAGGTGACGAAGACGTACGCCGCCTGTCGCTTTCCACGTGCCGGTCGCTGGTACCTGAGGACGTGTCCGTACTGACTCAGTGCTTCTCTCACTGCCGTCTCGCTCGTCATGTAACCCAGCCCGGCGACAAATGCCTGGCACTGCTGCCTGACGACGGCCAGCTGCACTGAAATGACACGGCCGTTGATCTTGTGGCACTTGGCTTCCAGCGCGGCGGTCATGCCCTTCATCTTTTCGAACACCACGAAACCCATGTCGCGCCGAGGCTTGATCCAGACCTTGCTTACTCTGCCGAACCTGCCGAAGTGCACGAAAACGTCTCGGTGAGTGCAATATCTCGGCAGGTGTTTCAGGTGTAATTTGTACTTCTCATCGCCCGTATCCCTATCCCTGGAAGGCCTACGAGGATCGCGAGGGGACTCTGCGTGAACCTAAGATTGAACAGTCTTACGTGTACTGCGGTCTCGAGAGTCATCAGTCTTACGTCTACTGCGGTCTCGAGAGTCATCAGTCTTACGTCTACTGCGGTCTCGAGAGTCATCAGTCTTACGTCTACTGCGGTCTCGAGAGTCATCAGTCTTACGTCTACTGCGGTCTCGAGAATCATCAGTCTTACGTCTACTGCGGTCTCGAGAGTCATCAGTCTTACGTCTACTGCGGTCTCGAGAGTCATCATCACTCTTGTTCCACTTGATGGTGACGGTACGCCCGTGCACGGTTACGGTCCCCTTCCGGACGGCACTTTCGGCTGATTCTTGTTTCAAGAAAGTCACGTAACACGACCTCTCCAGTTGACCCTCCTCGTCCACTGGACGATGGAAGCTCACCACGGTACCGTATGAACGAATGGCCTTCAACACATCAATCGCATCACTCTTAGACTCCTAACGAGAGAGACCTGTTAAGATCACCTGACGCAGGCTAGGATGAATTCTTCTGGTGGACACTGACGCTCTCTTCGGTGGAGTCTTTTGGCGGGACATTTTGTTGTTCTGAAAGTTTATCAGGTCTGTGAAAGGGTCTATGACTGCAACAGCCCAGATGATTCGAGTGAAATTTAGTAAACGCAGAGTCCACAGGATGTGTATACTTACTGGGGGAGTTGAGATAAATAGGAAAAGATTTCCGCGCGTGTAATGAACATGACCATCAGGCCTGTGTTGGTGAAGAGAGAATATGAACTCTGTGTCGGGAGAGAACAGAGATCAGTGTCCGTGCTGTGGAGTACGGAAGTGAAGATGAGAGGTTTGATATTTTTTTGTTCGGTGTCGATGTAGTGAAGATAAGGGGAGTAATATTCGTAAACTGAATATTATTCAGTGTTAGAGTTAGCGAGCATAAATGTGATGTCGGGTGTTGCTTCATGTAGAAGCTGTTGATCGAGATAGATAACAATCTGTAGCGAAGATATAACTAAGTATCAATAAATACTAATCATTCGTTATGCTATTAAGTAGTGAAGATGTTCTATTAACCTATCTAATCTATGTGGAAAAACACGTGTCTTTATGTCCCTGTGGGGTGGGTTATATTAAACATAAAAGTGACATTTTGAGACGTGGCTCTGCTTCAGTATACGAGAGCCATCCCATCAAACCCCGAAGTTCAATCATAAGGATATACCCCAAAAGAACTCTCACACTTCAGTCAAAACATCTGCTCATAGAACCATCCTCCCATTCCCACCTTCCACCACCACCACCACCCAAACAAACAGAAAACACAAACGCTAATATGATAGAAAATCCCTAAAACTGCAACATAAACAAGAAGATATCAGCTATGATAGAAAATCACTGCAATATATACAAGAAAATATCAGCTAATATAACAGAAAATCACTGCAATATATATATATGAAAACATCAAATTACGAGAAGCCATTTCATCCACACTTTGGGACTTGTAGGCTGGGACAAGGGTAGAGTTCTCTGATCACCAGTGGGAGGAGAGGATTCACTATTCTTCTGGAAGAGGGACTGGGGTGATGGTTTCGTCAACTGGTCCCTCCTCTGTCACTGCGGCTTGAGGCAATGTATGTGCTGGTTGTGCCTTCGGGCTGCGGGAAACGGCGGATACTCGGGTATCGCCGACATCCGCCACACTTCGGTGTTCGCTGTCTGGTGCTGTATCTGTCATGCTGGGCACTTCGTTCGCTGCCGTCACTCTGCTGTCCACTAACCCTGTCTCTCTGAGCACTTCGTCTGCCGTCACTTTGCTCTCTACTATCCCTGTCTCTCTGAGCATTTCGTCTGCCGTCACTTTGTTGTCTACAACCCCTGTCTCTCTGAGCACTTCGTCTGCCGTCACATTGCTCTCTACTGCCCTTGTTTCTCTGGGCACTTCGTCTGCCGTCACTTTCCTATCTACTGCCCCTGTATCTCTGGGCACTTCGTCTGCTGCCGTCACTTCGTCTATTTTCTCGGTGACCACGGCACTGTAGCGTTCTTCATCTTCCTATATCTTCTGCCTCTTCGCTGCTTTCGTCTCTACAGCGTCCGGCACTTCGTCTCTGCAAGAGTCCTTTCTCTTTTTGGTGCCTCTGGCTGGCTGGCTGGCTTCGTCTTCCATTATTTTACGCCTCTTCTTTCTCTTCTCTACAGCCTCCTTCATCAAGTCGTCTTCCTTCCCGTCTTTTTCTTCCCGTGCCCTTTGCCTCTTCTTTCTCTTCTAGTCTACAGCATCCGGCATTTTGTGAGGCGACAATTCTTCTTTCTTCTCGGCTGCTTCGGTCTCATCTCCATCTGGCCTCATCCTACGCCTCTTCTTTGCCTCTTTCTCCGTAGCGTCTGGCATTTCGTCTGACTCAGATTTCATCTTTTTAACGGGGACTTCGGATGTCTAGCTGTCGTCATCTTCCCTCATTCTACTCCTCTTCCTTATTTTCTTGGTAGCGTCAGGCACTTTGTCTGACTTCACTTCATCTTTCCCCTCGGCGACTATGGCTCTCTGGCTCACCGTATCTTCCATAATCTCCCGCCTCTCCCCTGGTACTAGCACTCCCTCTGGCGTACGTTTTACCTTTTTAACGGGGGCTGCGGATGGTGAGGTATCTTCAGCTTCCGCCTTTCGTTTCCTCTTCCCTGTTCCTGTAGCTTCTGGCACGAAATCGGGGTCGTCCTGGCACGCGTTTGTTCTCTACTTCTGCCCCGTGATGATCGGCTAAATCTTGAGCATGCGTCCCTCCACCTCGACACAGCCAGCACCAACGGCCCGATTAGCCTCCTCCTCGCTGGCGAAGGTGACGAAGACGTACGCCGCCTGTCGCTTTCCACGTGCCGGTCGCTGGTACCTGAGGACGTGTCCGTACTGACTCAGTGCTTCTCTCACTGCCGTCTCGCTCGTCATGTAACCCAGCCCGGCGACAAATGCCTGGCACTGCTGCCTGACGACGGCCAGCTGCACTGAAATGACACGGCCGTTGATCTTGTGGCACTTGGCTTCCAGCGCGGCGGTCATGCCCTTCATCTTTTCGAACACCACGAAACCCATGTCGCGCCGAGGCTTGATCCAGACCTTGCTTACTCTGCCGAACCTGCCGAAGTGCACGAAAACGTCTCGGTGAGTGCAATATCTCGGCAGGTGTTTCAGGTGTAATTTGTACTTCTCATCGCCCGTATCCCTATCCCTGGAAGGCCTACGAGGATCGCGAGGGGACTCTGCGTGAACCTAAGATTGAACAGTCTTACGTCTACTGCGGTCTCGAGAGTCATCAGTCTTACGTCTACTGCGGTCTCGAGAGTCATCAGTCTTACGTCTACTGCGGTCTCGAGAGTCATCAGTCTTACGTCTACTGCGGTCTCGAGAGTCATCAGTCTTACGTCTACTGCGGTCTCGAGAGTCATCAGTCTTACGTCTACTGCGGTCTCGAGAGTCATCATCACTCTTGTTCCACTTGATGGTGACGGTACGCCCGTGCACGGTTACGGTCCCCTTCCGGACGGCACTTTCGGCTGATTCTTGTTTCAAGAAAGTCACGTAACACGACCTCTCCAGTTGACCCTCCTCGTCCACTGGACGATGGAAGCTCACCACGGTACCGTATGAACGAATGGCCTTCAACACATCAATCGCATCACTCTTAGACTCCTAACGAGAGAGACCTGTTAAGATCACCTGACGCAGGCTAGGATGAATTCTTCTGGTGGACACTGACGCTCTCTTCGGTGGAGTCTTTTGGCGGGACATTTTGTTGTTCTGAAAGTTTATCAGGTCTGTGAAAGGGTCTATGACTGCAACAGCCCAGATGATTCGAGTGAAATTTAGTAAACGCAGAGTCCACAGGATGTGTATACTTACTGGGGGAGTTGAGATAAATAGGAAAAGATTTCCGCGCGTGTAATGAACATGACCATCAGGCCTGTGTTGGTGAAGAGAGAATATGAACTCTGTGTCGGGAGAGAACAGAGATCAGTGTCCGTGCTGTGGAGTACGGAAGTGAAGATGAGAGGTTTGATATTTTTTTGTTCGGTGTCGATGTAGTGAAGATAAGGGGAGTAATATTCGTAAACTGAATATTATTCAGTGTTAGAGTTAGCGAGCATAAATGTGATGTCGGGTGTTGCTTCATGTAGAAGCTGTTGATCGAGATAGATAACAATCTGTAGCGAAGATATAACTAAGTATCAATAAATACTAATCATTCGTTATGCTATTAAGTAGTGAAGATGTTCTATTAACCTATCTAATCTATGTGGAAAAACACGTGTCTTTATGTCCCTGTGGGGTGGGTTATATTAAACATAAAAGTGACATTTTGAGACGTGGCTCTGCTTCAGTATACGAGAGCCATCCCATCAAACCCCGAAGTTCAATCATAAGGATATACCCCAAAAGAACTCTCACGCTTCAGTCAAAACATCTGCTCATAGAACCATCCTCCCATTCCCACCTTCCACCACCACCACCACCACCACCCAAACAAACAGAAAACACAAACGCTAATATGATAGAAAATCCCTAAAACTGCAACATAAACAAGAAGATATCAGCTATGATAGAAAATCACTGCAATATATACAAGAAAATATCAGCTAATATAACAGAAAATCACTGCAATATATACATGAAAACATCAAATTACGAGAAGCCATTTCATCCACACTTTGGGACTTGTAGGCTGGGACAAGGGTAGAGTTCTCTGATCACCAGTGGGAGGAGAGGATTCACTATTCTTCTGGAAGAGGGACTGGGGTGATGGTTTCGTCAACTGGTCCCTCCTCTGTCACTGCGGCTTGAGGCAATGTATGTGCTGGTTGTGCCTTCGGGCTGCGGGAAACGGCGGATACTCGGGTATCGCCGACATCCGCCACACTTCGGTGTTCGCTGTCTGGTGCTGTATCTGTCATGCTGGGCACTTCGTTCGCTGCCGTCACTCTGCTGTCCACTAACCCTGTCTCTCTGAGCACTTCGTCTGCCGTCACTTTGCTCTCTACTATCCCTGTCTCTCTGAGCATTTCGTCTGCCGTCACTTTGTTGTCTACAACCCCTGTCTCTCTGAGCACTTCGTCTGCCGTCACATTGCTGTCTACTGCCCTTGTCTCTCTGGGCACTTCGTCTGCCGTCACTTTCCTATCTACTGCCCCTGTATCTCTGGGCACTTCGTCTGCTGCCGTCACTTCGTCTATTTTCTCGGTGACCACGGCACTGTAGCGTTCTTCATCTTCCTATATCTTCTGCCTCTTCGCTGCTTTCGTCTCTACAGCGTCCGGCACTTCGTCTCTGCAAGAGTCCTTTCTCTTTTTGGTGCCTCTGGCTGGCTGGCTGGCTTCGTCTTCCATTATTTTACGCCTCTTCTTTCTCTTCTCTACAGCCTCCTTCATCAAGTCGTCTTCCTTCCCGTCTTTTTCTTCCCGTGCCCTTTGCCTCTTCTTTCTCTTCTAGTCTACAGCATCCGGCATTTTGTGAGGCGACAATTCTTCTTTCTTCTCGGCTGCTTTGGTCTCATCTCCATCTGGCCTCATCCTACGCCTCTTCTTTGCCTCTTTCTCCGTAGCGTCTGGCATTTCGTCTGACCCAGATTTCATCTTTTTAACGGGGACTTCGGATGTCTAGCTGTCGTCATCTTCCCTCATTCTACTCCTCTTCCTTATTTTCTTGGTAGCGTCAGGCACTTTGTCTGACTTCACTTCATCTTTCCCCTCGGCGACTATGGCTCTCTGGCTCACCGTATCTTCCACAATCTCCCGCCTCTCCCCTGGTACTAGCACTCCCTCTGGCGTACGTTTTACCTTTTTAACGGGGGCTGCGGATGGCGAGGTATCTTCAGCTTCCGCCTTTCGTTTCCTCTTCCCTGTTCCTGTAGCTTCTGGCACGAAATCGGGGTCGTCCTGGCACGCGTTTGTTCTCTACTTCTGCCCCGTGATGATCGGCTAAATCTTGAGCATGCGTCCCTCCACCTCGACACAGCCAGCACCAACGGCCCGATTAGCCTCCTCCTCGCTGGCGAAGGTGACGAAGACGTACGCCGCCTGTCGCTTTCCACGTGCCGGTCGCTGGTACCTGAGGACGTGTCCGTACTGACTCAGTGCTTCTCTCACTGCCGTCTCGCTCGTCATGTAACCCAGCCCGGCGACAAATGCCTGGCACTGCTGCCTGACGACGGCCAGCTGCACTGAAATGACACGGCCGTTGATCTTGTGGCACTTGGCTTCCAGCGCGGCGGTCATGCCCTTCATCTTTTCGAACACCACGAAACCCATGTCGCGCCGAGGCTTGATCCAGACCTTGCTTACTCTGCCGAACCTGCCGAAGTGCACGAAAACGTCTCGGTGAGTGCAATATCTCGGCAGGTGTTTCAGGTGTAATTTGTACTTCTCATCGCCCGTATCCCTATCCCTGGAAGGCCTACGAGGATCGCGAGGGGACTCTGCGTGAACCTAAGATTGAACAGTCTTACGTCTACTGCGGTCTCGAGAGTCATCAGTCTTACGTCTACTGCGGTCTCGAGAGTCATCAGTCTTACGTCTACTGCGGTCTCGAGAGTCATCAGTCTTACGTCTACTGCGGTCTCGAGAGTCATCAGTCTTACGTCTACTGCGGTCTCGAGAGTCATCAGTCTTACGTCTACTGCGGTCTCGAGAGTCATCATCACTCTTGTTCCACTTGATGGTGATGGTACGCCCGTGCACGGTTACGGTCCCCTTCCGGACGGCACTTTCGGCTGATTCTTGTTTCAAGAAAGTCACGTAACACGACCTCTCCAGTTGACCCTCCTCGTCCACTGGACGATGGAAGCTCACCACGGTACCGTATGAACGAATGGCCTTCAACACATCAATCGCATCACTCTTAGACTCCTAACGAGAGAGACCTGTTAAGATCACCTGACGCAGGCTAGGATGAGTTCTTCTGGTGGACACTGACGCTCTCTTCGGTGGAGTCTTTTGGCGGGACATTTTGTTGTTCTTAAAGTTTATCAGGTCTGTGAAAGGGTCTATGACTGCAACAGCCCAGATGACTCGAGTGAAATTTAGTAAACGCAGAGTCCACAGGATGTGTATACTTACTGGGGGAGTTGAGATAAATAGGAAAAGATTTCCGCGCGTGTAATGAACATGACCATCAGGCCTGTGTTGGTGAAGAGAGAATATGAACTCTGTGTCGGGAGAGAACAGAGATCAGTGTCCGTGCTGTGGAGTACGGAAGTGAAGATGAGAGGTTTGATATTTTTTTGTTCGGTGTCGATGTAGTGAAGATAAGGGGAGTAATATTCGTAAACTGAATATTAGAGATTCAGTGTTGGAGTTAGGTAGCATATATGTGAGGTCGGGTGTTGCTTCATGTAGAAGCTGTTGATCGAGATAGATAACAATCTGTAGCGAAGATATAACTGTAAGTATCGATAAATACTAATCATTCGTTATGCTATTAAGTAGTGAAGATTCACTCCAATAAATGAAGAAAACGAATCAGTAATAATTCCATTTTGTAGTGAAGATTCCAATAACTGAGGAAAACGAATCAATAATCATTTTGTCGTTAAGATTCCAATAACTGAAGAAAATGAATCAATTATTTTGTAGTGAAGATTCCAATAACAATGAAATGAATCAATAATCATTTTGTAGTGAAGATACCAATAACTGAAGAAAACGAATCAATAATCATTTTGTAGTGAAGATTCCAAAATAACTGAAGAAAACGAATCAATAACTATTTTGTAGTGAAGATTCCAAAATAACTGAAGAAGAATCAATAACTATTTTGTAGTGAAGATTCCAAAATAACTGAAGAAAATGAATCAATAATCATTCTGTAGTGAAGATTCCAATACCTGAAGAAAACGAATCAATAATCAACTTGTAGTGAAGACTCCAATAACTGAGGAAAACGAATCAATAACTATTTTTTAGTGAAGATTCCAGTAACTGAAGAAAACGAATCAATAATCAACTTGTAGTGAAGATTCCAAAATAACAAGAAAATGAATCAATCATTCTGTCATTCTGTAGTGAAGATTCCAAAATAACCGAAGAAAACGAATCAATAATTTTGTAGTGAAGATTCCAATAACTGGAGAAAACGAATCAATAATTTTGTAGCGAAGATTCCAATAACTGAAGAAAATGAATTCACAGAATGACATTTGTTTCGGCAGTGAATATTCCACTATTACGGGGACTGACTTTGGAAACGAACGAA
This sequence comes from Panulirus ornatus, assembly GCF_036320965.1. Taxonomy (NCBI): domain Eukaryota; kingdom Metazoa; phylum Arthropoda; class Malacostraca; order Decapoda; family Palinuridae; genus Panulirus; species Panulirus ornatus. The sequence goes on along the minus strand of NC_092248.1, from coordinate 6,985,803 downwards.
TATGGATGGACGCGCGCGCAGCAGCAGCAGCAGCAGCAGTGTTTCCCTTACCCAGGAACGACTCAAAATAGCTTTTGAGAATCTTGGTAATGAATGAGCGACTCGGACGAATCACGAAACACAATACTCCTCTATTAGGGAGACCACAAGGAGGTTAATCAGTATTCCTCGATGAATCATGTTCGAAGACTCCTAGTCTCTTCGAGGCCATCGTTCAATAAGCAGTAATCTTTACCTTCGAAAAATGATAAATTTTCTTTTTTTCTTTTTCTACTTCGTATTAAGGGAAATGTCTTACAAATCCGGCATGTCAGTAAGGCTAGTGGGAGATCAGCAGTGTTCATCGTCGGGTGTGTGTGTGTGTGTGACGTAAGGTGAGGTGCAGCGGAGCACAAGGCGATGATGTACGGCGTCCTGTCACACGCAGCGTGACAAGCGCTGCAGCGGGTGTCACGCGCGGTTGTTCATAGTGGTTCGTTCGTACCAGCGCGACCGCATACATTACGTGCCGGTATGTGTGTAGCGGAGTACCAGAACACCCATAACCTCCCTCTCTCCCTCTCTCTTCTTCCCTTCCCTTAACACCCCCTCCTTACCCTCCACCTCCCTCCCTCTCCAACAATATGCACCTCCGCACAAGCTGCCTCGATACTTGAGTTTACACAGCGCACGATGAATATCATCCTAACCTCTTGTGAATGTAAACTCGGCTGGAGTTTACTGCCCCCCCCCCCCGCAAGAAGTGGCCAGAGAGAGAGAGAGAGAGAGAGAGAGAGAGAGAGAGAGAGAGAGAGAGAGAGAGAGAGATCCCCCCACTACCCCCAACACCACCGCTATGCAAATTATGGTGATGATTATATTACGTCAATGGTCCAGCTCAAGGTAGATGTATGTACCCAAGAATCATGATGTAAGAAGTCTTCAGGGGTGTGCTTGTGGCCGCTCCTTGTGTGTGTGTGTGTGTGTGTGTGTGTGTGTGTGTGTGTGTGTGTGTGTGTGTGTGTGTGTGCCATCTCTCTATCTCTCCTTTCCCGTGAACACTTCTTTTTTATATCTAATCTCCCTCTCTACATAAAACAAGAGGTTTCATTTCCATATTCATACCTTCTTTTTTCTCATCTTTTCTTAAACGTAATCTCATAATCATAATTACATTAAGGGATACGCGACTATGTTTACAAGGGGCGATATGCACGCTTTCCCACCCCTCCCACACCCCAACGAAGCATCGCTTGGGTGCTGTTCTCCTCTCTAATGGTCTCGTGGGTCGAGTCCACACCTCCAAAACCTGTAAGGTCTCGGCGTCCTCGAACACCACGCGTTGTCTTCGCAGGAGGGCGAAGACAGGCCCTACACGCGCGTAGACTGGCTCATTACGACATCGGAAATGGACGCGCAACGCTTTGCGATCGTCTGTTACTTGCTGGTCGTCGCGTCGCTGGGCGGACCTGACCAATCCCAGGGCAGCAACGGGAGTCACAGTGATCATGGCCAAATACACCCCCCTCCTCCCCCTCCTCGTCTTCTACGAGAGCCCGTGGTGATTTTATTCAGTTCTACGTAAGGTGAGTAAAATGTCTTCCCTTGAAACTAGTGCGACTAGTGTGAATTCCGAAGCCAGCACACAGCTGCTCCTATATCTCCAAATGCATTCGGGTCGTTAACGGTCGCGGGGTAACCAGTCTGCCCTGGGGGCGCATCGTTCCCCTGCCCCCTTTACCAGGAGAGCAGGTCTTACCACAGGGTCGTCCCTGCCCTTTTTGCCAGGGGAGCAAGTCTACCCCAGGGGGCTTTCTTGCCCCCCTGCCTGCCAGCCTACGAGTCCAGGCACCACCATCCCCCAGTGCTGCATAATCCATTGCCCAGAATGTTGGGTTGTATGCAAATGATCCCCCGTCTGCAAACATGACGAGAGGTTAAGGCAAACAGGCGAGAGGTTAAGGCAAACAGGCGAGAGGTTAAGGCAAACAGGCGAGAGGTTAAGGCAAACAGAAGAGATGAACCTCGACGCACCTATATTTCCCCATCACCATAATGGACTCTTTAGGGAAGAGGAGATGAGCTAGGATTTTGTATATGAGAAAACAGATGCCATAGCTATTCATTCCCTGATACACAGGTGGAACCAGTGAGCTGACAACGGGTGGAATTAGTTAACAAGTGTTGTAACTGAGAGCTTACGACGGGTGGAATGAGTTGACTGTAAGTGGAACCAGCATCGTGCATCAGGTGGAACTGGTAGACTACAGACGGAGTAAGTGTAAGTGGAACCATTAGGCTACAACAGGTGGAACCAATGGCTTACAACAGGTGGAACCAGTAGGGTACAACAGGTGGAACCAGTGGCTTACAGCAAGTGGAACCAGTAGGCTACAACAGGTGGAACCAGTAGCTTACAGGAGGTGGAACTAGTAACTATAACAACTGGAACTAGTGGCTTACAGCAGGTGGAACCAGTAGGCTACAACAGGTGGAACCAGTGGCTTACAGCAGCTGGAAGCGGTAGGCTACAACAGCTGGAACCAGTAGGGTACAACAGCTAGAACGAGTGGCTTACAGCAGGTGGAACCAGTAGGCTACAACAGGTGGAATCATTAAATTTCCTAATCATCTTTTAACGTAACGTACTCACACAACGAAGCCAAGCGCGACGGAGCAATGCCTTGTCTCTCATCTCCTCCCGACGGATCACAAGGAAATCTAAAACACTCATCAAAAAATAATCCAGCTGAGCTAACTTTAAGAATCATCCACAAAGCAAGTTTATGGATCCTGAAAATTATGGAACAGCTGGTCAAAACAGTCAAGCAATTCTCAAGATTAACCATCAATAACTGCTCTCATAATTTCCGTAGCAAATGGCCATCGCTGATTTTTTTTTTTTTTTTTTTTGAAAGCCTTGTCGCCCATGATTCAATTAACCTTGATTCAAATAAATCCATTATCATTGATCTCAATGGGAACTCTAGTCACAATTTATGAATCAAGCCCGTCTAAACTTCTCCTATTGACGAGTATCACCAAAGATTAAGACTAGTGTAGCAAAATCCTGGTTTCTCTTGATCACACACACACACACACACACAGAGGGCGATGCACACAGGTCTTGTGAAAATACAATAATACCTGAAAGCTGTTTGCAGAGCATTGTTTTAAATATTTCTCTAGACGTCTGAAGAAAAAGCCTCCCTTTCCCCCTCCTCCTCTAGATATTTTCTACTTTGTTACAAAATATCGTAACAAAATAGTCATAAAATACTAGAAGGACCAAGAAACTAATAAATGTAATATTACATACAGATCAGAATTATATTAGCTTCTGTATTTAGTATGAGGTATACACCAAAGATGTGTGTGTGTGTGTGTGTGTGTGTGTAATAAAGTGCCTTCACTCTACAATGACCTAAATCAAATATCTTCATAATTTCTTTAAGCTTAAGGCCAGAGAAATTTAACCTTGAGCCGAATCAGAAACTGGATAGTTCTATTATCTATGTAATACGTTTAAGATTACATATATATATATATATATATATATATATATATATATATATATATATATATATATATATATATATATATATATATCACCAGAGCTTCTTTGCGCATTCGTAAACATATCTCAAGTCCTGAAGGCACGTAGTATATATACGTAAACGCCCCGGATCACGTGGGGGAAAATCCCCCACTGTTAACACAATGGGCGTGCGATCCTTCCCGACACGCACGCACCCAGAGCCTCACGCCATGCACTCGTCAAAGGGCGTCTCCCAGGAGGGCTCGTGGCCCCAAATATGTTGACAATGAGGCGGCGATCCGCGAGAGTCGGGAGGCGGAGAGGGGCGTCATGCGCCGCACAGGTTCGCCTTTTCCCAGGGCATCACCACAGACCACCGGGCGGGTGGAATTCCACATCGCTTGAGCTGAAGTCAAAGCCCTCAGGTGTGTGTGTGTGTGTGTGTGTGTGTGTGTGTGTGTGTGTGTGCGTGCCAACATGTGAGGAAGAACCAACACACCATCTTCGACAACATGCCTCATAACCCCAGATTTCAGACGATGCCACCAAAATACGTGTACCACAACACCTGCCACCCTCTCTACACCTGTCTGGACCACATGTACGTGGAACAACACCTGCCACCTCTCCACACCTGTCTCTACACAAAACAACATATCCGAGCTTGAGAGAAAAAAAAAGTCATATATATATATACTGACCAGAATATCATTTAAGACCAAACCTAAACACACAAATATGAAAGATTAGCGATACGCAAAAAAAAATAATGATACTATCAACATTCATGATATGTCATAAATATATACAGTATCAAACTACAACTGTCTGAAGATATGTGCCACACAATTCAAACATTTTACCACACCTGTATTATCACAAGTATTCTAAAAGCAAATTCCTCGGAATTGAGATGAACTGCTTAACTTCAAGGTTGAATAAATGTATTCGAAAGATCCTTATCGCCCGAAATAAAAAATCATATATATATATATATATATATATATATATATATATATATATATATATATATATATATATATATATATATATATTCTTAATTCCTGACAACATGAGCATCATCTGTTTCTGATTTATATTCCCTGAAACCATGTAAAATGTCTTTATTTTTTCCCCCCCTCACCTTACGAAGCAGGTCCTGGTTAAGAGCGTTCATGAAAAGCAGTTCGTTAAACGAATGAAATTTATGAACCCCCGAATACAACGTCTCGTTACAAATTACGAAGCCTCTCCTTCCCATGTTCGGGGGCTGAGGGGTCGAGATCGCTGTGTTACGAAGGCGTTTTGTGGCACCACCACCACCAAGAAGAAGAAGAAGAAGAAACACACACACACACACACACACACACACACACGGTGTTGGACTTCGTTCTAATTGTGTCGTATATCAAACGCAAGGAACGTTAACGCTGCCCTGGACTGCTGGGGTAAACGATGCGAGTCATCCCTAGGCGAAGTGAAATATGATCTGCACATAAGGGAGGAGGAGGAGAAGAGGTGTAGGAGGCACACGACGTATATTATGTGGGCGAGAGGGGGAGGAAAAAAAAATATAGTTGCTGGTGGGATAATACTGGGCATTACTTAGAGAGAGAGAGAGAGAGAGAGAGAGAGAGAGAGAGAGAGAGAGAGAGAGAGAGAGAGAGAACATGGGTAGATTTTGACAAGTTACTTGAACCTTCAAGTAAAGTTCCACACACACACACACACACACACACACACACACAGTTACCACTTGGCTTACTCCATGCATCCACGAGTCTGTTACGAGGGGCGGGGGGCAATCCCTCCCTCCCTCGCTTCCTCTGCAACGCGTTGCTTCAACTCGCTCCCTCCTTGAAGCCTGTGGTTGTACCATCTTCCCAAAGAAGTGGTCACAGTCGACACCTACAAACAAACTGGCTCAGGGAGCATTGCCCGGTTGAGATCAAGCCTCTCACTACTCTTCTCTCTTACAAGGAAGGCAATGTTATGGCCTGCAACCCCGCATTGTAGCTCAAAACTCTTCCATCTTATGCACCGTCTTTGTCCCCCCCCCCCCTACACCTCCTCTGGACCTTCTCCATCAATTCTTTGCGCTCGTTCTTGTGCGGTGACGTAACGCGAGAAACATTCAAGCTTCAATCATCCAAACATTGTGGATGGCTCGCTGAGCATTTCCCTTACTCGTGTCCTTACTTTATGTAAATTTTCACAACATCTGCCAAGCCGGCATCTTGTCCTGTTTACCATTCTACCGTTGGTGGCGATTTCTGTTGAAAGGCTCGGCACAATACTGACCCCCCATCAAGAGAATGTATCTCTCTCTCTCTCTCTCTCTCTCTCTCTCTCTCTCTCTCTCTCTCTCTCTCTCTCTCTCTCTCTCTCTCTCTCACACACACACACACACACATTCCTGCAGCTCACTTACCGCTGGATGGTATACAGATCGAAGCTTTGCGTTGTCTGTACACTCTACCCCCTTCCCTCATCACTCTATATGAGGTTCACCGAGGCTCGCGCGCTTCCACAACCAAGACCCAAGACGACCCACCACCCCCACCAAAGCCCAGCTTCTGGAGTGTGTCCGGGTCCACTCTTGTACGTCGACGGGACCTTCATCGCGCTACACCATGACCCTCGGCATCATCTGCAGACATCACAAGGCACGAGTTCAGTCCCCTCCGGTAAGTCATTTAACGCCGCTGACGAAGAACAATGGTCCCCCCCCCCCCAATGCCGTTCCCCGTGGCATGCCAGTGGTGACCCCTCTATCCCATTTCCGAGATGGCTTCTCTGACAAGCGCCCTCCGTTCCCGTCCACCGAAGATCATAATCTAACCATCGAAGAGTCAGTCTCTCTCTCTCTCTCTCTCTCTCCCCAACCACCTTTCGCCTGCCCAGAAATCCAGAGTCTTCGCCAACCCTCCTGCGTGTGGGACGGCCTCGAACTCGCTCCTTGACAGCCCTGAGTTACGAAGGCCTAACCCGACCACCCTCACCTCACCTCTTGTTTTAAAACGGAGCTCACTTTCTCAAGCCAAGTCCCGAGAGATATGTTACACACGACGACGACCTCTTCTCTCTCTCTCTCTCTCTCTCTCTCTCTCTCTCTCTCTCTCTCTCTCTCTCTCTCTCCCGAGCCCGTATTCTTTCTCGCTTAGGTAAGTCTCCTCCCCTTCGTGAGGAGGAACCACGCACCTAACCTCCTGATTATCCTTCCCGGCGTCCTTACGTAGGCAGCATACGTCAAGAGAGAGAGAGAGAGACACACGCTGGTCTGGCATTCGCTCGCGACACCCACCACAACAACCACCACCCCGCCTCTGTATCACACGACGGATGGGCGAGTTCGTCGTTCTCGACCCCTTTCCGTCTTCCAAAGATTATTCTGGCAATACGTCAAGCGTCCGGTCAAGCGTTTCTTGCTCGCTCCTTCAGTGATCCAGGAGGAGGCACTTCATCTGGACCATGAAGGGGAAGGACCGTTCATAGTGGTATGTTTATGTATTTTTCCAACACCATCAGTGCTTTCAAAATCCTCTTCTCCATCTCGCTAGTATGAGGGTTACACCCTCCTTAAATACATATCGCTACTTTTTGATTCGTGATTCACTTATACTTATATTTTTCTCATAATCTTTGACACACCTCTTCCCTCCTTAGCATCAATAGCTGCACTTTGGCAATTTACTCCTGATGAATTTACGGAAAACTTTTGGATTTTTTTTTTCCTTCTTCTTGTCCAGAATATTCTTTTTCAAAGTTTCTTTTCTCCTCCTTAATCATCTTCCTACTCATTCTTTTCTTCCTCATGCCCTATCTTTATCATCTTCCTATACTCATTCTTTTCTCCCTCATGCCCTATCTTTATCATCTTCCTATACTCATTCTTTTCTTCCTCATGCCCTATCTTTATCATCTTCCTATACTCATTCTTTTCTTCCTCATGCCCTATCTTTATCATCTTCCTATACTCATTCTTTTCTCCCTCATGCCCTATCTTTATCATCTTCCTATACTCATTCTTTTCTTCCTCACGCCCTATCTTTATCATCTTCCTATACTCATTCTTTTCTCCCTCATGCCCTATCTTTATCATATTCATATACTCATTCTTTTCTCCCTCATGCCCTATCTTTATCATCTTCCTATACTCATTCTTTTCTTCCTCACGCCCTATCTTTATCATATTCATATACTCATTCCATTCTTCCTCATGCTCTATCTTATCATCTTCCTATACTCATTCTTTTCTCCCTCATGCCCTATCTTATCATCTTCCTATACTCATTCTTTTCTCCCTCATGCCCTATCTTTATCATCTTCCTATACTCATTCTTTTCTCCCTCATGCCCTATCTTATCATCTTCCTATACTCATTCTTTTCTTCCTCACGCCCTATCTTTATCATATTCCTATACTCATTCTTTTCTCCCTCATGCCCTATCTTATCATCTTCCTATACTCATTCTTTTCTCCCTCATGCCCTATCTTATCATCTTCCTATACTCATTCTTTTCTTCCTCATGCCCTATCTTATCATCTTCCTATACTCATTCTTTTCTCCCTCATGCCCTATCTTATCATCTTCCTATACTCATTCCTTTCTCCCTCATGCCCTAACTTTATCATCTTGCTCTTCTCATTCTTTTCTCCCCCATGCCCTATCTTATCATCTTCCTATACTCATTCTTTTCTTCCTCACGCCCTATCTTTATCATCTTCCTATACTCATTCTTTTCTCCCTCATGCCCTATCTTATCATCTTCCTATACTCATTCTTTTCTTCCTCACGCCCTATCTTTATCATATTCCTATACTCATTCTTTTCTTCCTCACGCCCTATCTTTATCATCTTCCTATACTCATTCTTTTCTCCCTCATGCCCTATCTTTATCATATTCCTATACTCATTCTTTTCTTCCTCACGCCCTATCTTTATCATCTTCCTATACTCATTCTTTTCTTCCTCATGCCCTATCTTTATCATATTCCTATACTCATTCTTTTCTTCCTCATGCCCTATCTTTATCATATTCCTATACTCATTCTTTTCTCCCTCATGCCCTATCTTTATCATCTTCCTATACTCATTCTTTTCTCCCTCATGCCCTATCTTATCATCTTCCTATACTCATTCTTTTCTTCCTCACGCCCTATCTTTATCATATTCCTATACTCATTCTTTTCTTCCTCACGCCCTATCTTTATCATATTCCTATACTCATTCTTTTCTCCCTCATGCCCTATCTTATCATCTTCCTATACTCATTCTTTTCTTCCTCACGCCCTATCTTTATCATATTCCTATACTCATTCTTTTCTTCCTCATGCCCTATCTTATCATCTTCCTATACTCATTCTTTTCTCCCTCATGCCCTATCTTTATCATATTCCTATACTCATTCTTTTCTTCCTCATGCCCTATCTTTATCATCTTCCTATACTCATTCTTTTCTTCCTCATGCCCTATCTTATCATCTTCCTATACTCATTCTTTTCTCCCTCATGCCCTATCTTTATCATATTCCTATACTCATTCTTTTCTCCCTCATGCCCTATCTTATCATCTTCCTATACTCATTCTTTTCTCCCTCATGCCCTATCTTTATCATCTTCCTATACTCATTCTTTTCTTCCTCACGCCCTATCTTTATCATATTCCTATACTCATTCTTTTCTTCCTCACGCCCTATCTTTATCATATTCATATACTCATTCTTTTCTTCCTCATGCCCTAACTTTATCATCTTGCTCTTCTCATTCTTTTCTTCCTCACGCCCTATCTTTATCATCTTCCTATACTCATTCTTTTCTTCCTCATGCCCTATCTTTATCATATTCCTATACTCATTCTTTTCTCCCTCATGCCCTATCTTTATCATCTTCCTATACTCATTCTTTTCTCCCTCATGCCCTATCTTATCATCTTCCTATACTCATTCTTTTCTCCCTCATGCCCTATCTTTATCATATTCCTATACTCATTCTTTTCTTCCTCATGCCCTATCTTTATCATATTCCTATACTCATTCTTTTCTCCCTCATGCCCTATCTTTATCATATTCATATACTCATTCTTTTCTTCCTCATGCCCTATCTTATCATCTTCCTATACTCATTCTTTTCTTCCTCATGCCCTATCTTATCATCTTCCTATACTCATTCTTTTCTTCCTCACGCCCTATCTTTATCATATTCCTATACTCATTCTTTTCTCCCTCATGCCCTATCTTTATCATATTCCTATACTCATTCTTTTCTCCCTCATGCCCTATCTTTATCATATTCCTATACTCATTCTTTTCTTCCTCACGCCCTATCTTTATCATATTCCTATACTCATTCTTTTCTTCCTCACGCCCTATCTTTATCATCTTCCTATACTCATTCTTTTCTTCCTCACGCCCTATCTTTATCATATTCCTATACTCATTCTTTTCTCCCTCATGCCCTATCTTTATCATATTCCTATACTCATTCTTTTCTTCCTCACGCCCTATCTTTATCATCTTCCTATACTCATTCTTTTCTTCCTCACGCCCTATCTTTATCATCTTCCTATACTCATTCTTTTCTTCCTCATGCCCTATCTTTATCATATTCCTATACTCATTCTTTTCTCCCTCATGCCCTAACTTTATCATCTTGCTCTTCTCATTCTTTTCTCCCTCATGCCCTATCTTTATCATCTTCCTATACTCATTCTTTTCTCCCTCATGCCCTATCTTTATCATCTTCCTATACTCATTCTTTTCTCCCTCATGCCCTATCTTTATCATCTTCCTATACTCATTCTTTTCTTCCTCACGCCCTATCTTTATCATCTTCCTATACTCATTCTTTTCTTCCTCACGCCCTATCTTTATCATATTCCTATACTCATTCTTTTCTCCCTCATGCCCTATCTTTATCATATTCCTATACTCATTCTTTTCTCCCTCATGCCCTATCTTTATCATATTCCTATACTCATTCTTTTCTCCCTCATGCCCTATCTTATCATCTTCCTATACTCATTCTTTTCTCCCTCATGCCCTATCTTATCATCTTCCTATACTCATTCTTTTCTTCCTCATGCCCTATCTTATCATCTTCCTATACTCATTCTTTTCTCCCTCATGCCCTATCTTTATCATATTCCTATACTCATTCTTTTCTTCCTCACGCCCTATCTTTATCATCTTCCTATACTCATTCTTTTCTTCCTCATGCCCTATCTTATCATCTTCCTATACTCATTCTTTTCTTCCTCATGCCCTAACTTTATCATCTTGCTCTTCTCATTCTTTTCTCCCTCATGCCCTATCTTTATCATATTCCTATACTCATTCTTTTCTCCCTCATGCCCTATCTTTATCATATTCATATACTCATTCTTTTCTCCCTCATGCCCTATCTTATCATCTTCCTATACTCATTCTTTTCTCCCTCATGCCCTATCTTTATCATCTTCCTATACTCATTCTTTTCTTCCTCACGCCCTATCTTTATCATCTTCCTATACTCATTCTTTTCTTCCTCATGCCCTATCTTTATCATCTTCCTATACTCATTCTTTTCTCCCTCATGCCCTATCTTATCATCTTCCTATACTCATTCTTTTCTCCCTCATGCCCTATCTTTATCATATTCCTATACTCATTCTTTTCTTCCTCATGCCCTATCTTTATCATCTTCCTATACTCATTCTTTTCTTCCTCACGCCCTATCTTTATCATATTCCTATACTCATTCTTTTCTTCCTCACGCCCTATCTTTATCATATTCCTATACTCATTCTTTTCTTCCTCACGCCCTATCTTTATCATCTTCCTATACTCATTCTTTTCTCCCTCATGCCCTATCTTATCATCTTCCTATACTCATTCTTTTCTCCCTCATGCCCTATCTTTATCATATTCCTATACTCATTCTTTTCTTCCTCACGCCCTATCTTTATCATCTTCCTATACTCATTCTTTTCTTCCTCACGCCCTATCTTTATCATATTCCTATACTCATTCTTTTCTTCCTCACGCCCTATCTTTATCATATTCCTATACTCATTCTTTTCTTCCTCATGCCCTATCTTATCATCTTCCTATACTCATTCTTTTCTCCCTCATGCCCTATCTTATCATCTTCCTATACTCATTCTTTTCTTCCTCATGCCCTATCTTTATCATCTTCCTATACTCATTCTTTTCTCCCTCATGCCCTATCTTATCATCTTCCTATACTCATTCTTTTCTCCCTCATGCCCTATCTTTATCATCTTCCTATACTCATTCTTTTCTTTTTTTTTTTTTTTTTACGAGAGACATCATTCATTCGTTTCCTTCCCCATAACAATCGCCATGAACTGAGGTTAAACAGTATTTTACGATGGCCTGGAAAACCATCAAGTCCAAAATCTCCACGTTTCTTTCTTCCTCTCTCTCTTTCTATATATATATAAATCTGGTTTACGAAGCCTTTTGTCCAGCTTTTACTACTGCGTTTTATATTCTCTCTCTCTTACAACACTTGTTGGAGTGAGACCTCACTAGATTAGTGTCTTTCTTCTTTCGTGTGTTAAGGTTTTACAGAACAATTTTTAAGGTCTGAAGGTTATGTGTTTATAAGTGTGTGTGCGTGTGTGTGTGTGTGTGTGTGTGTGTGTGTGTGTGTGTGTGTGTGTGTGTGTGTGTGTGTGTGTGATTACTATATTTGTGTGTTACAGGGAAGGGAGTTTTACACTCGTGGGTGTCCCCATCTCTCGAAGATTATGTGACAACTTCTATTTCTGTAAGCTGTCAGCATCAACCACAACTTCGTTCAATTCAAAACGCTCATCTACCACTCTCTCACTCACACTATGCAAACGCTTCCTCACATCTTCTTCAGCACTGTTCGTGCTCAATTCAATGTTTAAGTCCTCCACTCTACGCCTAAATCATTTGAAAAAAAATCATCGTCCAGGTCATCAATCTGGTTTTAATAAGTTAGAGGTATGACCAGGTCACCCCTCGCGTTCCTCTCTACCATGGTGGGCAAATGTAAGACCTCCAGCCTTTCCCTATACCTAATCTCTGTTATTTCCGCTTCGAACTTTGTTGCTCATCTCTAGACCTTCTCTATCAGCTCTTATGTATCTAAGGAGCGGTATTCAAACTTGAGAAGCATATTCTAATTCTATCCTTATGCAGGACGTGAAAAGCATGCTGAATATTCATTCCCTTATCCATAAACTCATATGCAATACTCATGTATTCTTTTTTTTTTTTTCCTTTAGCAAACAGTTGGGTGTCCTTGACTATTCTCCTACCGTGAGATTGGAGAGAGTTCGAGAGATGAGAGGCCCCCTTCGAGTGGAGATTTCCCTCTCAATACACCACAAACAATGATCGCAAACAGGTAAGTGCCAACACACAAACACAAGCACACGTAGGAGTAAAAGACATGTTACATATATATACAGGCGACGTTTACGAGACGGGGCAACACGAGCGTAAAAACGCTCTCCCCGTAACACATAAATAGTACTTACACACACACACACACACACACACACACACACACACACACACACACACACACACACACACACACTGTTGACTTCTGAGAGGAAACTGTGTGTAGGTGTGTGGCAGATCTGGCTGGAAAGCAGCCATTTCCGGCACATCTCTCACGATAACGACCCAAATGTATTTCCCTGTGGCTCTCCACATAAACCTCCCCTCCTTCACTACCACAACGCTGCCCCTCCCCCCTCGAAAGGCTGGAGTGTATGCATCCATGTGTGTATGAACGCACACGGGGGGGGGGGGGGGGGGGAAAGACAAAGGACGCAAACACACAAGGTTAAGAGAGACGGGGCAACGGGGGTGTGTAACACACTCTCCCCCCGAAACACTCATGTGATATCGTCCCCGCAACACACAAGTGATATCGTCCCCGCAACACACAAGTGATATCGTCCCCCCGCAACACACAAGCGATATCGTCCCCCGCAACACACAAGCGATATCGTCACCGCAACACACAAGCGATATCGTCCCCGCAACACACAAGCGATATCGTCCCCGCAACACACAAGCGATATCGTCCCCGCAACACACAAGCGATATCGCATTCGTTTTCGGTGATATGGAACCAGAAAACGTATGATCCATACCGTGGTTCTACGGTGTGTGTATCTTACCAAGACCCTACACAGTATATGAATCTTGCGAATATTCTAGAAATTGTGAATCTTTTTTTTTTTCAGGATTCATCACAGTCCTCTTAGGGAAAGTGTCCTCAACCACATCATTAATTCATTATACAGTAGCATATATATATATATATATATATATATATATATATATATATATATATATATATATATATACACCCGCTCATATATATATATGCACCCGTGTATGAATGCGTGTGTGCATACATAATACCTGTATACACACGCGTGTATGAATGCGTGTGTGTGTACATACGTAACACCTGTATACACACGTGTGTATGAACGTGTGTGTGCATACGTAACACCTGTATACACACGTGTGTATGAACGTGTGTGTGCATACGTAACACCTGTATACACACGTGTGTATGAACGTGTGT
>NC_092248.1:6949202-6969202 GCF_036320965.1 Panulirus ornatus | reverse complement strand
CCACTTCTTCCCCCATCTCTAACCTCCCCACTTCTTCCCCCATCTCTACCCTCCCCACTTCTTCCCCCATCTCTACCCTCCCCACTTCTTCCCCCATCCCTAACCTCCCCACTTCTCCCCCATCTCTAACCTCCCCACTTCTTCCCCCATCTCTAACCTCCCTACTTCTTCCCCCATCTCTAACCTCCCTACTTCTTCCCCCATCTCTACCCTCCCCACTTCTTCCCCCATCTCTAACCTCCCTACTTCTTCCCCCATCCCTAACCTCCCCACTTCTTCCCCCATCTCTAACCTCCCTACTTCTTCCCCCATCCCTAACCTCCCCACTTCTTCCCCCATCTCTAACCTCCCCACTTCTTCCCCCATCCCTAACCTCCCCACTTCTTCCCCCATCTCTAACCTCCCCACTTCTTCCCCCATCTCTAACCTCCCCACTTCTTCCCCCATCTCTAACCTCCCCACTTCTTCCCCCATCTCTAACCTCCCCACTTCTTCCCCCATCTCTAACCTCCCTACTTCTTCCCCCATCCCTAACCTCCCCACTTCTCCCCACATCTAAAAAATAAAAAAAAAAAAAAAAAAAAAAATATATAAAAAAAAATATTTAAAAAATTACACCACACTTGGTCGATGGGTGACACACACACACACACTGTTGACTTCTGAGAGGAAACTGTGTGTAGGTGTGTGGCAGATCTGGCTGGAAAGCAGCCATTTCCGGCACATCTCTCACGATAACGACCCAAATGTATTTCCCTGTGGCTCTCCACATAAACCTCCCCTCCTTCACTACCACAACGCTGCCCCTCCCCCCTCGAAAGGCTGGAGTGTAATGCATCCATGTGTGTATGAACGTGTGTGTGCATACGTAACACCTGTATACACACTGTGTATGAACGTGTGTGTGCATACGTAACACCTGTATACACACGCGTGTATGAATGCGTGTGTGTGTACATACGTAACACCTGTATACACACGCGTGTATGAATGCGTGTGTGCATACATAATACCTGTATACACACGCGTGTATGAATGCGTGTGTGCATACATAATACCTGTATACACACGCGTGTATGAATGCGTGTGTGTGTACATACGTAACACCTGTATACACACTGTGTATGAACGTGTGTGTGCATACGTAACACCTGTATACACACGTGTGTATGAACGTGTGTGTGCATACGTAACACCTGTATACACACTGTGTATGAACGTGTGTGTGCATACGTAACACCTGTATACACACGTGTGTATGAACGTGTGTGTGCATACGTAACACCTGTATACACACGCGTGTATGAATGCGTGTGTGCATACATAATACCTGTATACACACGCGTGTATGAATGCGTGTGTGCATACATAATACCTGTATACACACGCGTGTATGAATGCGTGTGTGCATACATAATACCTGTATACACACGCGTGTATGAATGCGTGTGTGCATACATAATACCTGTATACACACGCGTGTATGAATGCGTGTGTGCATACATAATACCTGTATACACACGCGTGTATGAATGCGTGTGTGTGTACATACGTAACACCTGTATACACACTGTGTATGAACGTGTGTGTGCATACGTAACACCTGTATACACACGCGTGTATGAATGCGTGTGTGTGTACATACGTAACACCTGTATACACACTGTGTATGAACGTGTGTGTGCATACGTAACACCTGTATACACACGCGTGTATGAATGCGTGTGTGTGTACATACGTAACACCTGTATACACACGCGTGTATGAATGCGTGTGTGCATACATAATACCTGTATACACACGCGTGTATGAATGCGTGTGTGTGTACATACGTAACACCTGTATACACACGCGTGTATGAATGCGTGTGTGCATACATAATACCTGTATACACACGCGTGTATGAATGCGTGTGTGCATACATAATACCTGTATACACACGTGTGTATGAACGTGTGTGTGCATACGTAACACCTGTATACACACGCGTGTATGAATGCGTGTGTGTGTACATACGTAACACCTGTATACACACGTGTGTATGAACGTGTGTGTGCATACGTAACACCTGTATACACACGTGTGTATGAACGTGTGTGTGCATACGTAACATTAACCCTACGGTTTAACTACTCCCCTAACTCTTCAGTAATACGACCTGGGCAATGATGAGCGTTCTTAACACCATCAGAAGCGACCTTAAATCACTCGCCAACAGACGGGGAGAAATGTACCCACACGGCCCGTGTTACCCGTGTCTGTCGACCAGAGTTGGCGTGGAGCTACTTGCCTACCAGTGAGGTGCCGAAAAATCACCAGAATCGACCAGTCGTCCACATCTGGTACGATCATGACGAGATGAGTTCCAGCACACACTCGTCCAACTTAGAACACTCGCATAACTTTGTAGGATCTCCCAAGATTCGTCCAGCTCAGCGAGATCCTAACACTCGCACAACTTTGTAGGATCTCACATGATTCGTCCAGCTCAGTGAGATCCTAACACTCGCACAATTTTGTAGGATCTCCCAAGATTCGTCCAGCTCAGCGAGGTCCTAAATTCTCCAAAGGGTTTCTCAACACGACAACAAAACAATCCATGGGAGAACATCAGCCACCACCCGACAGCCCTGCCTTTCAGCAGTGAAGAAAACAAGAGGAGGAATATCTACTCATTACAAACACACACACACACACACACACACATACACACATATAAGACTATGGAGAAAATCTGTGTAAATGAAGCTCTTTTTTTTTACAAACACAAAAGAAAGGACTTGGTGTAAATGAAGCTTTTTTTCTTTACTTTTTAACTGGGTCAAAAAAAAAAAATGGGCAAAATAACCCACTGTTTGTACGAGGCATTTCGTCTGGCCACTGCCACAGCTGGCGAGTACCACACAGGTTAGACCTGCCTACTTAAACTGCCTACTTAAATTACTTAGAAAAAAAAAGAAACTGGTGTCTGTTGCTTTCGCGTTGTGCTACTCACCAGCTTGAGAACTTAAGTGTCCAAGCTGGGCCATACCAGCCACCACACAGATCACATTATACCACCATCTGGCAGGCGAGAGCGCACCACCTGAGCAGCTGTAAGTTTATACCACCTGACTAACGACCGAAGACCTGGTGGCGGCAGATGGTGCGTCTCAGCGAGATGTATGGACGGAAGGTAACACGACCGCGGGACATGATGAGGCTGGGAGACCGAGGGGGGAAGGGGGTCATTTCTTGTTTTTTAATGGTCGGGCATAATGAGGAGTGACGTCACGTCTCTCATAATGTTGGTGGTGGTGGGGGGGGCGGTGGCATTCAGACGCGAGGTGGAGGTGGAGGTGGTGGTGGTGGAGGCTCATATGATGGTGGTAAGACCACACTGGTGGTGGGGGGTGAGGTGGAGAGTTGGTGTATACGCCACCACCTCCGTATCCCTTTGGCCACTTTTTGGAGCGATTTAAAGTGGACTCAAACATCCCCACCCCCAAACCCTACCACCCCCAACCTCCCAACACCCCACTACGTGATGTACGATTTCTCTTTCTTTTTTCTATTCACGAATGTCGTCTCGTTAATGGTCAGCTCCCTACGAAACTTTTAAACGACCTCACCAAAAAAAAAAAAAAATGAAAAAAAAGAAATCTGGTTGGGGAGAAGAAAAAGCAAGGAAATCTCCCAAAATCTCTCTCTCTCTCTCTCTCTCTCTCTCTCTCTCTCTCTCTCTCTCTCTCTCTCTCTCTCTTTCTCTCTCTCTCTCTCTCTCTCTCTCTCTCTCTCTCTCTCTCTCTCTCTCTCCTTCCTGCTGCTGCTGCTGCTGCTGGACCCACCCTACATAAGACCAACTATCTCTCCCCCTTCCTCCTCCTCTCCCTCTCTCTCTCCCTCCCCAACGACGGAAGGGGGAGAGACACCCCACATCCCCAACAACCCCACCTCACCACCACCACCCCTCCTCCTCCTTCACCATAACTCCAAGGAGGAAACCCTGGGCTCAGGGGCGACCATAGTAAACCCATGCCTCTCCCATGATAACCTCCCATCACCCATCCCACCCACCCCTTACCCTTTTCCAACCCCTCTCCCCCATGAGGAACGCCGGGGTCACACGAGGCGCAAGAATGGGATGGGGGAGGTTGCGGGGGAGGTAGAGGAGGAAGACAAAAAACAGGAGAAGGGGTAGAAACAAAAGAGGAGGCAGAATAAAGTGAGAAGGTAGTGGAAACAGGCAGTTATTTACGTTAATCACAAGCTCCTGTGTCTTAAGGCGGGGCAAGGAGGCTGGAAGAAATGCTAAGGGGAGCACGGCAGTACACGGGAAAGCTAGGTAACTGAAAGCCAGTATACATAGGAAAGCCAGGTAACTGAAGGGCAGTATACATGGGAAAGCCAGGTAACTGAAGGGCAGTATACATGGGAAAGCTAAAAAGAACAGAATAGGGGATGACAAGGGAAGAAGGGCAGACAACGGAAGACCTAATGGGCTGAGTTCATGGGAAGACATGGGAAAAGCCTGATAACAGAAGACCAGGTCGCCTGGGGGACAGTAATAGTATCCTAAATTCCTGACCTACACAGATGGAGACGAGATAGTACAGCAGAAGTCTCCTACAGAGTAGAAGGAGGCAGTATACAGGAGTGGAAGGGAGTAAGTGGGAGACGAGAGAGAGAGAGAGAGAGAGAGAGAGAGAGAGAGAGAGAGAGAGAGAGAGAGAGAGAGAGACGGAATGGGTAGGAGAGCGATGATGTGGAGGAAAGGAGGTGGTACAGACACCAGGGAATGAAGAAGAGAAGAGAGAGAAAGAAATAAAGGAACAGAGAAATGAAAGAAGGAGAAGAAGAAGAAGAAGAAGAAGAAGAAGAAGAAGAAGAAGAAGAAGAAGAAGAAAGAATAAGAAGAAGAAGAAGAAGAAGAAGAAAAAGAAGAAGAAGAAGAAGAAGAAGAAGAAGAAGAAAGAATAAGAAGAAGAAGAAGAAAGAATAAGAAGAAGAAGAAGAAGAAGAAGAAAAAGAAGAAGAAGAAGAAGAGAAGTGACGAAAATTGAGGGGCAGCAGACACGAGGAGAGCGGACGATCATGGATGCAAGGCTGCAAATAAGTAGAACGGCAGAGGGCCAGTTCTCAGGGAAGGAGGGAAATATCCATCTCTATATACAGACGGGAGCCAAAGACGAGGCAGGGGAGAGGAAGGGCACGGCAGGGGTCCAGGGGAAGGGCAATGATAGGGTCCAGGGGAAGGGCATGGTAGGGTCCAGGGGAAGATGGGCATGGTAGGGTCCAGGGGAAGGGCATGGTAGGGGTCCAGGGGAAGGGTATGGTAGGGTCCAGGGGGGGAAGGGCATGGTAGGGTCCAAGGGGAAGGGTATGGTAGGGTCCAGGGTAGGGCACGGTAGGGGTCCAGGGAAGGGCACAGTAGGGTCTAAGGGAAGGGTATGGTAGGGTCTATTCGTAAGGAGGAGGAACGAATCGGGTACGTAAGAGGGGAGGGAGGAGGGGAAGTCGTGACGGCTCTGGGAGGAGGAGGAGGAGGAGGAGGAGGAGGAGGAGGAGGAGGAGGGATGGCAGGCGACCCGGCCACCACCGGATTCTCCTCACGTCACGTCAGCTCAATTTCGGATTAGACCGCGAGGCTGAAGCCAGAGAAAAGAGGATTGGAACTATGTCACTGGCACGTTCTATATCTATATATCTATATATTATATCGCTATATTGAGAAATATAGATAGATAGATAAATAGATGGGACACATGGATTGATATGTGTACATGGATAGATAGACAGAGATAGCTAAGGAGATAGACAGACACACAGATATACAGATAGATAGACAGATATCTAAATAGACAGACAGATATGCTAACTGTATGTGTGTGTGTGTGTATGTGTGTGTGTGTGTGTGTGTGTGTGTGTGTGTGTGTGTGTGTGTGTGTGTGTGTAATTACCCACTTGTAATGCCGGTACGCAGAACTGTCATCACGCCAAGGCTTGGGGCAGAAAAAAAAAATAGGAAACGAATGAACTCGAGAGAGAGAGAGAGAGAGAGAGAGAGAGAGAGAGAGAGAGAGAGAGAGAGAGAGAGAGAGAGAGAGAGAGAGTTATACAGTTTCCACCGCAGACTCCACCGCCGCTAACCTAACCTAACCGCAAGGACTTCAATAAACAAACACCACACCACCACACGCTCGCTCCCTCACCTTCCAAAACAACCGCGGCGAGGGAGGCTGGAGGGTGTTGGGGGAGCCTACCTTCCCCGCCTTTAACCACACTCTCTCATTACCACTTTAAAACCACTAATTGGCCGCCGAGAGAGAGAGAGAGACACGAACCCTGGTGACACGCGAGGGAGGAGGCGCGACGAGGCCTACAGCCAGCCAGCATCTACCCAAAACGTAATGTGAATTTTATGACGCCCCCGAAGTCCACTGACTGCGAGGCGTCACACGCATGCACGTATGAACGTATGACCCAGTGATGGAAAGACTAGACAGCCATCGGTGTCTTTTAGGGCGCACTAGCGAGGAGAAACAAATGACACCACCAGCGCATGTATCCTGCGCAGGTAATGTGCCTTGCGAAATACAGGTGCACTGTAAGACGAAGAGCTGCGGATCTACAGACGATACGGTGCTTGTATTCGAGATGCCCCAAGTGAACAGATAGACAGACAAAAACAGACAGTCTGTGGGGACTATGCCAACAAAATAAACCACCAAATCTCACGATATATATACGAGTACTTGCATGTTAAAACCTTTCTCTTACGACCATCACCATAAAAAGACACTCTTATCAGACGCGGTTAACACACGAACACATCAACTGTTACACTGTGCTACTCCTCCGTGGAGGCCTCTCATCTCACATAACAAGACCTAACGTCAAACACGCAAATACCAGCACGTCCGGAGCTATGCGGGAGATGTAGCTACGGTGAATCAGGTAGAAGTCACTTATCTACCACAAGAGGCAACCCCTGGATATCCATCTACGACAAGAATAGCCAGTAATTGGGTATGTAAAGGTGCATCAAATCCGAGACGGAGGGTGAGCGTAAGGGACGGCTCAACCTCGTAAACTGTATCAGGTGATCCCCGGGTATTTACCTACTCCTGCCGGGGTTTAAGTGGGGGGAAGAGGGGGAATAACAATTAGCCATTACTGGAGATCGCCCAGCTGGGAGCAAACTCCTGGGGAGAGGTTTTAGGAAACATGGGCCCCCAGAGGCATGGCTAGAGTAAGGGTAAGGCCGCAAGAGTACGGCTTGGGGGGCAGAGAGGAGGACAAAGGGCTCGAGGCATACGAGGAGTAACGGGGACGGTGAAGCAGCCGAGGTTTCCCTCCCTCTGGGTGAATGTGTGACTACGATACGGGAGACCGGCATACGAAGACGAGCGTGAAAATCCCCCACCTGTAGCGTCAGGAAGGGAGACACTAGACGACGGTTTTGTGAAGGGGGAAATGTGGATACAGGACCAGGAGAGTTGTGAGGGACGTGCACACTACCACCACACGAACGAGAGGAAGGGTAGGGCCCGGCCAGCACAAGGTCCGGCCACCTCCTGAAGGAGGGCAAAGTAAAATCTTGACAAGTCTAGGACCCTCCCCATCACACTGTCCTACTTCCTCGACCCGTCCCTTACCCATTTACTCAGCCTCCCCAAACTGGACCGTCTCCCGTTCCCTCCCCACGCTGACCTACTCGCAACCTCCTCCCTACCTACTTTGTCCTCCCCAGACAGACTTGGTTCCCAGTCCCACCCATCCACCCACCTGTCCTCCCCATACTGGGCTATTCCCAAGTCCCTCCCGCACCCTGTGTCCTCCCCTCACTGACCTCCTCCCCAATGCCCCACCGACATCCACAAATCATATACGAGAAACAAGAAGAGACGAAGGACACAAAACTTCAGAGAAGATCAACGAACTACCCAGCAACACGAACATGGAGCACACCTTTCCCACGCAGCCTCAGAAGCCATGGAAAGAAACACAACTCACAACACAGTTTCGTAAAGTGAAAATTTCTTAGTTTCAAGTTAGCTAATTTCCCTTCAATATTCTCACACACACACGCGTACACCTGGCTTACGCTAGGGTGTGGGTCTGCGTTTGTGCGCATACATACACAGGAGTAAAGACATGGTAAACAAATGCAAGGTTAAGAGACGGGGTCAACACGAGTGTACAACTCCCTCCTCCTCATCTAACACACACAATCACACACACACACACACACACACACACACACACACACACACACACACACACACATACACACACACACACACATTACGCTGTGGCTGTGTCAACAACACACCAGAAATACATCACTCACCCACAAATTTCAGCACACCTACACCACGCGTATCTTTATGCCCGACTCCTGCCTCTCCACCCACACCTACACCTACCCTCCTACCTACCCCCGACCATCGTCGTCCCTCCCACCCTGACCACCACCATAGAAAAAAAAAATAAAAGGAAGTTAAGTGAGCAAGTTATGAAGTGGGTAGCGGCGGCGCCCCGCTGAGCATATGGGCACTAACGACGGGTAGAGGTACCTGGCAATGACAAGGTGATTACGGCGAGTGGGGTTTTAAACCCAACCACCCTACCCATTAACCAGATGGAACGGGTCAGGATATGGGAAGGGGGTCAGACGGAAGAGGGAAAGATACCCACCATGGGGGCCAAGGAAGGAGAAGGAAGGTACGGAATGGCGCCCTAGATGGGGAGGGTTGCATGACTGGCTTAAAAAGTCGGGGTACGGTGAACGGGCCCCGAGATGGGGCGGGGTACAAGACGGGAGGGTATAGTGAACGGGGGCCCCGAGATCAGGAGGGGTACATGATAGTCTGAAAGACGGGGTATAGCGAACGGGATGTCGGGTCGGGGTCGCCCCGAAGTGGGAGGAGTACAAGGCAGGTTGATGGATAGGGCGACGAAACGAGCTTAGATGAGGTTTTCCTGGTGGGGACACGCCAAGTTGGAGAGGCTTCATGATAACCCACAGGAGGACAGAGAGGGAGGGAGAGAGGGGTCCTAGATAGGGAAGAAGAGGGCCTCGGAAGCCTCTGAGATGGAGAGGGTTCAGGACGGACGCAAATAAAGACCAAAGAAGAGCGTAGACAGGAGGAAGCGAGGCTGCTCCGCGAAGTCGAGGAAGCGAGGCTGCTCCGCGAAGTTGAGGACGCGAGGCTGCTCCGCGAAGTTGAGGAAGCGAGGCTGCTCCGCGAAGTTGAGGAAGCTAGGCTGCTCCGCGAAGTCCCCTCCGTCACCGGGGCGCCATCGAGACTTGTGCAAACTTGAGTAACATCACAATTGTGACTGACGTGTCTTTCGCACGGGTGTTCCCGGACTCCGCGTGCAAGTTCCTTGACACGGTGAGGGAGTTACCCCCGGCGAGGGTGCATCATGGTCTGTGGACGGAGAGGAGCATAGCTCCGTCCAGGACCCTCATGCTCCTGCGGGGAGTGCAGCCGCAAAACTCCTGCAGGAGCCCCTACCCTAAGAGTCCCTGGCCTGGCTGATAATAATGATAATGACAGGAGGAGGAGGAGGAGGAGGAGGAGGAGAAGAAAAAGAAGAAGAAGAAGTAGAAGAAGAAGAATGAGAAGAAGAAGAAGAAGAAGAAGAAGAAGAAGAAGAAGAAGAAGGAGGAGGAGGAGGAGGAGGAGGAGGTGAAGAAGAAGAAGAAGAAGAAGAAGAAGAAGAAGAAGAAGAAGAAGAAGAAGAAGAGAGGAGGAGGAGGTGAAGAAGAAGAAGAAGAAGAAGAAGAAGAATAAGAAGAAGAAGAAGAAGAAGAAGAAGGAGGAGGATGAGGTGAGGAAGAAGAAGAAGAAGAAGAAGAAGAAGAAGAAGAAGAAGAAGAAGAAGAAGAGAGGAGGAGGAGGTGAGGAAGAAGAAGAATAAAAAGAAGAAGAAGAATGCCTCTGGGGTCAGAAACTAAGCATGTCAATATAAAGACCTCACACACCGAAGGGTTGGCATTCATTTTCAGCCTCTTATTCCACTCTCAAAATCTTATCAGCCTTATCGTCTTGTCATATATCTTACCATTTATTACCTTTAATTCTACCCCGCTGAACCTCACACCAAGTTTTTTTTTGGGTGTGTTTCCTCAATTTACCAATCGCGTAATTTCCAGCTAACTATCATTATGTATCTTGTCTCTCATTCTACCGTCGCGTATTATTCCCCATCTCTCTAATTATCGCGTCTCATATCTCTGCGTCCCCCGAGCACTTTGTTGCCACGTATATAAATAAATTTCTCCTCCTCCTCCTCCTCCTCCTCCCTCGCTCGCTAACTCTAGAATCAAATTTTCTTTCTTCTACCCGCTAACACCCACGCGTCGCTCGCCTCATTCACTTGGCGATCAATCATCTATTATCTCTCCTCCTACGACCGCATAATTCCATCTCTCCTGCCACACGTTATCTAGTTCCCTAACCCTCGTGTAATACCATGTTCCTACCTACCATTGTATCCACTCACGTCTACAGCGGTGGTCGGTCCGTTCCCCAGGAACGGACCGACCGCCGCCGTCGTGTTTACAAGCGAAGTCTCCAAAAGACAAAAAAAGCACCGGCCAAGATCTGCAAGTTCACGTACCACTCCCTTCCCCTCCAAGACTTCGTTCCTCCCGCATCCTGGAGGCTGGAGATAAAGCCGTCAATATCTTTCGTGTCTGTTGACTTCAGGGAACGGGTTATGGGCGCTCAAGACTCGCTGAGGAGGAGTTGGCCTGGTGGAGGAGGAGGAGGGATCTAGGAGGGTGATGACTGGAGGGAACGACTTGGGTTCTCTTCTTGTTTTTTTTTTTTTCTGAAGAAACTCTAGGCGACTTTGACGAAGGGTTCGTTCGCTCGTTCGTTGGCTGGGTGTGGGGTTGGCTGGGGAGTGTGTTGAGGGTGATGACTTAGAGAGACGGGTCGGGGGAGGTGATGACTTTCGGAAAAAAGGGGGGAAAGCCTGCAGGGTTCTGCCAGGGAGGGACATGTGCGGTGGGAGAGCTGAGAAGGTTTTTAAGAGGGGAGTCCGGGAGAGTTGTTTTGGGAGAGCGGCTTCCGAACGAGTTCGAAAAAAAGGATATACAGATGGAACGTGGGAGGGGTAAGAGACCCCTAGGGGTTAACCCGGGTGCTTAAAACACATCAATTTCTCCCTCACACAATTGTTACCCTGTCCTTATGCCCTCTCCCACATTAATCTAACCGTACATTCCAACGCATCATAATCACTGACTGCGTCCCTCATATAACACTGACCGTCGCTGCTTCGTCTTAATTCCAAAGCCACGTTCTCTCCCGTCAACGTTCACCAAACTAACTACCAGTAGGTCGTACGTTCTTCATTGCACTGGAAAGGAAGATTGTGTCATCCCCGGATCCCGCATCGCCCCAACACGAAATGACGTCTAAGCCTCACTTAACTATTCCCACCACACAGACACCTCATAAACTTACCATTCAACGGGTGAACTCAAAATCCCCTTTTTCCTCCCTCGTATGAGCGAAATCTTCCCAAAGGGTAAATATTATGCCCGAGTCGCGAGCGTGACCAGTTCCCTCCACCACACTCTCCTGTTGGACGAGGAACACAGACACGACCCTGTGTTCATCGTCTCTAAACTTGGTCATATAATATGAGAACCTGAGGAAGGCAGACCTGTGCGTGTGTGTGTGTGTGTGTGTGTGTGTGTGTGTACATCCATACACACACAAGCACTCTCTTTTCTGGTGCTTGCATACATGTTCAGTCTCTCTAGAACTTTACTACTTATATAAGTAGTGAGGAAAAAACACCCTGGATTCTGCACACCTTCTCTTTCCTTTCATAAACCCTAGAATACCATTCCTCCACCAGGAAGGTCCTCGTGAGCTCCTTCTAAGACAGTCGACCCCCAGCCCACCTCATATATTCCGTCACTGTGATGATGGGTCTTCACGTCTCTCATGATCCTCACACCTCACACCCCCTTCCCTGCGTCGTCCCTTCCCACGGTGAGCAAAAATTGGTTACCGCCTTTCTTCCAGTCATTATCAGGCGCCTGGCCACTTTCCCAGTGTTTCCAGACCCACTTTCCTGTATATCAGTTTCACCTCCACTCCTCACCATCTGTCACACGACCCCCACAAACTTTACTTTACTTTACTTTTCCCACTACTTAAAGAGCTTTGTTCCTTTCCACTGCTCCTCTGCTTGTAATATATGTTTTTTTTTTGTCTTCTTTATATACGTATATATTCCTCTTTCTCTCTCTCTCTCTCCCCTTGCAGCTCTAACCCTTACTGAACAGCGAGACACGTTCTCCTTCGCCTTCATATTGCATCAGTTCCCTGAAACATGCTTGTACATTTCCTTAGACGCCTCCCTTTCTTTTTTGTCAAGTGTCACAAGGCGTTCTCCACGAACCGTCCGATGATACACTCCCTCTCTTTCTTCCCCCACCTCCTCCTCCTCCTCCCCCTTACACCTCTCTCTCTCTCTCTCTCTCTCTCTCTCTCTCTCTCTCTCTCTCTCTCTCTCTCTCTCTCTCTCTCTCCTTCTCCCGTTCACATCTACCACCCACCCTCCCCTTTCCATGTACACTCGCCTTTCCCAATCCCCTTAATCTGGGAGACTTTAGATACAAACAGACGTTCAAGCAAGGAGCAAAACAACGCACCGACGAACACATCGCCAAAGGGCATCCCGACTACAGAACCCTCCCCCAAAACACACCTACCACCACCACCACCACCACAATTACCCCAACATTTCCCCCCCAGCACACCCTTCCCTACCACCACTCCAACACACACACACGCACCACCCCACACCCCGACACACAAAGGCCCCTTCCTCCCTCCCTCCTCCTCCTTCACCTCCCACAGGACAGACGGTATCAAAGCAACAGGGATCAACGCTCGGGTTATGATGGAATATTTTGGGACGGTCTGCGCCGCAGCGTGTTATTAGCCGCTCTCAAGATTATGCCACCGTACCATCACCTGCTATTGCAAGTTTAAAAAACGGGTTCTTGACTGCCGCCTCTGCTCCATGTATAAAGCCGAAAGTTCAGCGATGCCGACCAAATTCGAAGGAAAAAGTGAACGCAAGGATTGAACAGTTTAGGCGCACACTACACACACATACACACTACACACTACACACTACACACACACACTACACACTACACACACACTACACACACACTACACACTACACACACACTACACACTACACACACACACTACACACTACACACACACACACTACACACACTACACACACACTACACACTACACACACACTACACACTACACACACACTACACACTACACACACACTACACACACTACACACACGTAGATTCACCCGTTCAAGAGATATGCCCCCTTCTCCCAAGACTGTAACTTCCCCCCCCCCCCCCGGACAAATACGTGACCACATTATACACACCTGGCTGAGGCTGTGGTGCGCAGGTGTGTCTATACACGTAAGAGAAAAAGACAAGATATACATGACTGCGGAACATTATGAGCGTAAAACCCACTCCCCGTAACACACACACACACACACACACACACACACACACACAAACACACATACACACACCTGGTTGCAAACTGTACACACACACACACACACACACACACACCTGGTTGCAAACTGTACACATACACACACACACACACACACACACACCTGGTTGCAAACTGTACACATACACACACACACACACACACACACACACACACACACACACACACACCTGGTTGCAAGCTGTGCTTCATACGACATCTGTACACCAGGTGGCCAATTACAGGTGAACAATAAGAATACACCTGTTATGTCTTTATATTAGGGCCAACAGAGGCACATACCCAACGCCTATTTATCAATTAAGAAAGAAAAATCATAATTCCAAAGTGCAAAATCTTTGGCAGCTTGTGGGTATAGCGGTGCGAATACATATGTGCAAACATCTGTGTATCTTTCCATCTTATATATGAATTTCAGTAGCAGTCTCATCATTAATACAATGATCGTACAAAACATATATATATATATATGTATATATATATATATATATATATATATATATATATATATATATATATATATATATATATATATATATATATATATATACATACGAAAACTCGATCGAAATATTCAGGGACTCCTTGTACGGATATTCGTCACCATAGAGCATATTTACACTTAATATTTGGGAGGAATATTTGGGGTTCCTAGCGGCACAAAGCTGGCTCCTCTCCCACATGTTCCTGACGCAATGACCAGTGACTCATACAGGCTTCCTATAATGAAATGTGCTTAAGTAGGTCAGTTCCTTCTGTCGCTCTCTAGCCACCATTGTGTATGTATATATATATATATATATATATATATATATATATATATATATATATATATATCCAAGGGCTGCCGGTGCAGCTGCAAGCCTGCGCTACTTCCAGTAGCAGAGAAGTGTTGGACACCACTAAAGAGAGTTCCTTTGTGAGCTCTGGAGCCTCGCTGAAGGTAGCTTTTTTCACTCGTAAGTGTCACTCCGAACATGATGGAGTTCAGTAACACACACACACACACACACACACACACACACACACACACACACACACACACACACACGCTGTCAGGACCCTCTCATGGCTCCCCTATCACACGGGGGTCATCATAATAAACACGACACACAGTCGACCTTTCCTATACACCACTACAGAATATCTGATACACTGCAAACCCAACCTGCAAGCCTTTCGTCACCCTTTTTAAAGAAAAAATATATTCAGTGGGACGCTGATGGTAAAATATATGTATATATATATATATATATGTATCTCTTGGACGATACAATGAACAGAGTCCATAATGACGAACTAAATGCACCACCAACGCCATGATGTTACAGTACATTTAAGGGAGGGGCTTCCGTCCCTTAATGCCCCGACTCAAAATAAATATCAGGAGGAGGAGGAGGGGAAAAAAATATATACATTATTCTTTTTCTGTACCTGGGTATCCGTCTGTGCCTGATGTCTTTACATCAGGAACTGGAAATTCACATCGTGAAGCACACGCCTGAGTTATAACACACCGTGTGAAGAAAAAAAAAAGCTTTCTTTTCGTTTTCGTAATATGCAAATTTATACAAGAACGTGCCGCAAGACCTAATCAGCCAACCAACACTACAGAGGAATTATCTATGGTGTGAGTACAATCATGTGCCAGCACCTCTGGAACCATGATTTTGTAAGTGGCCTCAATACCAGCCCCTCTCTTTCCAAAAGGAAAGGCAGTTTTCAATTGGGAACGGCTGAAAACCAGTTTCTTATATAAGCTCCTTACCATCTTCTAATTTCTCAAATGGATAGTTCACCTCCAGCGTCTTATAAAGATCTGTTGTGTCAAACGAAGAACAGTGGGATCTAGTGACCAAGAGCCTCTCGCCAAACATATCGGGGTCTTGCATGGAAATGTTCCCCTTCAAATGTTTTCCAATCAAATATCTGTGTCAAACGTGGAATTGTGAAATCTAGGGTCAAAAGCCCCGAACTAAATATCAGTTTCACAAGTGGGAGGTTCGCCTTCAAATGGTTTCGAATCGTATTAACTGTACCAGGACAGAACACTGCGTTGCCTGATTGCCTTTCGCACAAGCTCCCCCCAAGAAAAATGTCCCCCGTGTCTTGAAAAAGCCCACGTCTCCTTCAAAGGCGCAATATGCCATAAGGGTTTCTCGAAGGGCCTGGCGAATCTGCCGGGATAGGATTACTACGAGGCGCCCTGGAGGGAAGGAGGGAGGGAAGGAAGGAAGGAGGGAGGGAAGGAGGGAGAGGCCACCAACAACTCTCTGGGCGGGGTGGGGGGGGGGGGGTCACGTTCCATTACTCCTCCACAGGTCAGGTCAGGTCACGGTAAAGGGGTGTGGGAGGGGGGGGGGGGGAGGAGGAGGCAGGTCACCTAGGATTCCTCAAGTCACATCCGAGGCTGAGCCCCACTCACCTCTCTCTCTCTCTCTCTCTCTCTCTCTCTCTCTCTCTCTCTCTCTCTCTCTCTCTCCATCAAAATGGTAAATTCAGGCGTCCAAGCGTGGATCTTATTTTCACACGACTCTGCGACACCGCGTTGCTCTACAAAACAACATATCATTTACATAAATGTATATATCATAATGGCCCAGGACCTTTCTAAAGCCACCTGCAACCCAAACTGCGCCGCTTCCAGACGCAGGGAAACGTAGAATCCTTTGGTAAGGTATTTCTTCTTTTTTTTTTCTACCACAGTGTGTACTCCCAGTGACAGCCTTGCCAGAGGAGACTTTTCCACTCGTGGGCAGAGCACGGCAACACCCTGGCAGAGGTTGTGAAAAAAAAAAAAAACCTACATTTAAACGACATTTAGGTTTAAAGCGATTTTTTTCCGACGCTGCTGACCACACACACACACACACACAAGAAAATAATACAACACATACAGAGGAAAATAATACAACATACAGAAGAAAATAATACAACATATACAGAAGAAAATAATACAACATACAGAAGAAAATACTACAACACATACAGAAGGTTGCTACAGGTAATTACCTACATCGGTCTCCCAGACCCACATCCACAACCGCTCCCATGCGCACGTGACTTGTAAACTGCAAACGACCAATTAGCCGTAACTACCGCGGGACCACGTGACCCCAATCACCCCCTCCACCCTATCTACACAATCTTCTCTCCCTAATCACCTGACCCCATTTAATCCAATCATCTCTCCCTCCTCCTCCAAAAATAAAAGACCCTGCCTTACTCTCACACCCTCCACTGGTCCATAACCACTCTCCCCCACCACTCCCCGCCTCTTCCCTACTAAACTCTCACTCCTCCTCCTGCCTCTAACCTCTCTCTCTCTCCCCCCCCCCTCCACCTCCCTACTTTACTCTCACTCCTCCTGCCTCTAACCTCACTCTCCCCTCCCCCTCCTCCTGCCTCTAACCTCACTCTCCCCCATCACCTCCCTACTTTACTCTCACTCCCCCTGCCTCTAACATCACTCTCCCTCCCCCTCCATACTTTACTCTCACTCTTCCCCTGCCTCTAACCTCACTCTCCCCTCCCCCTCCTCCCTACTTTACTCTCACTCCTTCCCCTCCTGCCTCGAACCTCACTCTCCCTCCCCCTCCATACTTTACTCTCACTCTTTCCCTGCCTCTAACCTCACTCTCCCCTCCCCACCTCCCTACTTTACTCTCACTCTTCCCCTGCCTTTAACCTCACTCACCCCTCCCCACCTCTCTACTTTACTCTCACTCCTCCCCTGCCTCACTCACCCCTCCCCACCTCTCTACTTTACTCTCACTCTTCCCTTGCCTCTAACCTCTCTCCTCCACCCCGGGATCTCCCAAAACCCCGAGACTTCGAGCGCGGCACATCGTTCGAAGCCGATGCTCGGGCAAGATGGGGAGGCCAGCACCCCACCCTCACCCCTCACCCCGTTGGGCGGGCGAGACTTACCGACTCGCTGACGGACGGACGGTCTAAAAAAAAAAAAAAAAGAGGACACTATCAGGAGAGAGAGAGAGAGAGAGAGAGAGAGAGAGAGAGAGAGAGAGAGAGAGAGAGAGAGAGAAGGAGGAGGAGGAGGAGGAGGAGGAGGAGGAGGAGCTGCTGCTGCTGCTGGCTCCTTACGACCGACCACCCTCGCCCCTCACCTCCTCCTCGAGAAGCATCGGGCGAACGAGAATGACGGATGAGGACAACACACAGTCTTGATCTCCTCCCTCCCTCCCTCTACTCTCCTCCCTCATAAAGGTCTCTGATGGGAAATACGACATCATCACCCGCAGAGAGAGACACAGGGGAGCTCACGTCGTCTATCACCAACCAGGGAGGAGGGGCAGTGGCGGGCGCCCAATTTTTTGAGCCACCGCCCCCGCCCCTCCTCCCCTCCCCCCCCCAAAAATCCCCCCCCCTTCACAGTGGCAAAAACGTCTTCGCGTCGGAGACGATCCAAATTCCCCCCCCCCCCACAGTGGCAAACTTCTTCCGAGTCACAACCGCTCATTTTCACAGTGGGGGCAGAAAACACCCCCTCCCCCTGAGCCACACACACCACACACACACACACACACACACACGCTGTCAGGACCCTCTCATGGCTCCCCTACCACCGGGGGTCATCATAATAAACACGACACACAGTCGACCTTTCCTATACACCACTACAGAATATCTGATACACTGCAAACCCAACCTGCAAGCCTTCGTCACCCTTTTTAAAGAAAAAATATATTCAGTGGGACGCTGATGTAAAATATTTATTTTATATATATATTATATATAAATATATATATATATATTCTTGGACGATACAATGAACAGAGTCCATAATGACGAACTAAATGCACCACCAACGCCATGATGTTACAGTACATTTAAGGGAGGGGCTTCCGTCCCTTAATGCTCCGACTCAAAATAACTATCAGGAGGAGGAGGAGGAAGAGGAGGAGGAGAAGGAGGAGGAGGAGGAGGAGGGGAAAAAATATATACACAATTCTTTTTTCGTACCTGGGTATCCGTCTCTGCCTGATGTCTTTACATCAGGAACTGGAAATTCCCATCGTGAAGCACACGCCTGAGTTATAATACACCGTGTGAAGGAAAAAAAAAAGCTTTCTTTTCGTTTTCGTAATATGCAAATTCATACAAGAACGTGCCGCAAGAACTAATCAGCCAACTAACACTACAGAGGAATTATCTATGGTGTGAGTACAATCATGTGCCAGCACCTCTGGAACCATGATTTTGTGAGTGGCCTCAATAACAGTCCCTCTCTTTCCAAAAGGAAAGACAGTTTTCAATTGGGAACGGCTGAAAACCAGTTTCTCATAAGCTCCTTACCATCTTCTAATTTCTCAAATGGATAGTTCACCTCCAACGTCTTATAAAGATCTGTTGTGTCAAACGAAGAACAGTGGGATCTAGTGACCAAGAGCCTCTCGCCAAACATATCGGGGTCTTGCATGGAAATGTTCCCCTTCAAATGTTTTCCAATCAAATATCTGTGTCAAACGTGGAATTGTGAAATCTAGGGTCAAAAGCCCCGAACTAAATATCAGTTTCACAAGTGGGAGGTTCGCCTTCAAATGGTTTCGAATCGTATTAACTGTACCAGGACAGAACACTGCGTTGCCTGATTGCCTTTCGCACAAGCTCCCTCCAAGAAAAATGTCCCCCGTGTCTTGAAAAGGCCCACGTCTCCTTCAAAGGCGCAATATGCCATAAGGGTTTCTCGAAGGGCCTGGCGAATCTGCCGGGATAGGATTACTACGAAGCGCCCTGGAGGGAAGGAGGGAGGGAAGGAAGGAAGGAGGGAGGGAAGGAGGGAGAGGCCACCAACAACTCTCTGGGCGGGGCGGGGGGGGGGGGTCACGTTCCATTACTCCTCCACAGGTCAGGTCAGGTCACGGTAAAGGGGTGTGTGGGGGGGGGGGGTAGGAGGAGGAGGCAGGTCACCTACGATTCCTCAAGTCACATCCGAGGCTGAGCCCCACTCACCTCTCTCTCTCTCTCTCTCTCTCTCTCTCTCTCTCTCTCTCTCTCTCTCTCCATCAAAATGGTAAATTCAGGCGTCCAAGCGTGGATCTTATTTTCACACGACTCTGCGACATCGCGTTGCTCTACAAAACAACATATCATTTACATAAATGTATATATCATAATGGCCCAGGACCTTTCTAAAGCCACCTGCAACCCAAACTGTGCCGCTTCCAGACGCAGGGAAACGTAGAATCCTTTGGAAAGGTATTTCTTCTTTTTTTTTTCTACCACAGTGTGTACTCCCAGTGACAGCCTCGCCAGAGGAGACTTTTCCACTCGTGGGCAGAGCACGGCAACACCCTGGCAGAGGTTGTGAAAATAAAAAAAACCTACATTTAAACGACATTTAGGTTTAAAGCGATTTTTTTCCGACGCTGCTGACCACACACACACACACAC